>NC_085028.1:9974468-10081871 GCF_963692335.1 Osmerus eperlanus
ACTGGTTCTCAACCTTAACTATGTGATGAGACATTAACAGTGTGTGAGTCCTTGTGACTTTGTGACCTTGTGATTGCAGGTATTTGTTTAGGAAATAGAGTTCTGCATGTATTTAATGGACTACAAAAACCTGACAACATGTCAATGCATAGAATATAAACCAACAGGTAACACTATTGCTTCACTTTAGACACTGACCCAAAAGGAAAAAGAGACAAAGAGAAAAAGAGAGAAAGAGTGAGCGAGAGCAAGAGAGAGAGAGAGAGCAATGCTCAGACCGTGTCCTATGAAGATAAGCTGTGGTGTAGATCCTACTGGAGATATTGCACAATGTTAAAGCTACGGCTCAGCCCTCAAAAAATGAAAAAAGGTATTTTCATCTCTGCATCATCGAAAATGTGCACACTGAAATTTCAGAGACAGCAAATGTGCTGCTGCTTCAACCAGGGCCTCTTCAGAATCCACTTCATCATACACATAGTGAGTAAAACCCTATTCACAATACTGCAGCATATTCGCCAATTCCGATTTGAAGATAACCCAAGCCATGTCCACAGGATCAAGGGGATGGTGACTCCATCATTGGTGTGGCCCTGGTGCACACTGACCTGACTAAAGAGACCCCACACATGGGCCCACACATCTCACTGACTCTCCAACTCCTCGTTCTTTTCTCCACTCCTCCATCCAGATAAGAGTTCTCTCTCTGTCTCTCTCTCTGTCTCTCTGTCTGTCTCTCTCGCTCGCTCGATCGACTCCCTCTTGGGTCTATATTAAAGACTGGGACATGAGTAAGGGCATCCTCACTCAGTGGTGGGTAGTGTGTATGTGTTTGAGAGAGACCGAAAGAAAAAGAGTGAGAAAGAGATAGTGAGGGTATGTGTGTGTGTGAGTATGTGTGTGAGAGAGAGAGACAGAGAGAGATAAAGAGAAAGAGAGAGAGAGAGAGAGAGAGAGAGAGAGAGAGAAAGAGAGAGAGAGAGAGAGAGAGAGAGAGAGAGAGAGAGAGAGAGAGAGAGAGAGAGAAAGAGAGTGAGAGAGAGAGAGAGAGAGAGAGAGAGAGAGAGAGAGAGAGAGAGAGAGAGAGAGAGAGAGAGAGAGAGAGAGAGAGAGAGAGAGAGAGAGAAAGAGAAGCTCAGCTACTCCTCACTCCACTGGCTCCCTACTGGGTAGATTTTAAATTAGGCCGAGAGACAAGGCCGGCAGGGTACTGTATGTCTGTGTGTGTCTGTGTGTGTCTGTGTGTGTGGCTATACACTTCTGTGTACAGTATGTGCGCTAGCACATGGTGACATTACATGGTGACATTGTGATTATGTGTGAGTTCAAGTATCTGTGCGCACGTGTGCACATGTGTCACCCAAACGTTGTCTTGTCTGAGAGGGGGTGACCAGGACTGGGGAAGAACAGAGGTGATCTCATCTCCCCATAATGAATCCAAGAAGAAGTGTGTGTGTGTGTGAGATAGAGAGTCGTGTTAAACAGAGACCTGCTTCTTCTGCAGTTTTAGCTGGACTGCTTTACTATTCTTTTCCTGTCTTTCTATTGGTTCTTCATTCTCCAGCTCTTCTCTGTCTTTTGAAATGGGATTGAATGTATTCATTTTCTTTTTCTTTTAGTTACCTATTGTCATTCATTGACAAACATTATTACTAACGTATTATTTTAATATAGTGGACATTTACTGGATAAGTGGTCTAATCCTACAGCCAATAAATAAACCAACATTTACATTACAACAACCATCTATTCAACCGTATAAATTAAACCAACCAACAATTCAACCAACCAGACAATCAGCCAGCCAGCCAGCCAGGCAGCCAGCCCACCAACTCACCAAGACATCAACCAATTCAACAAACTCTTCGGACTGAATCTGGGAGTTCTGCATGTATTATGAACGTCTATGAATATAGAAAATTCTCTGTCTCTCTGCACTGCTTTGGAAGTTCTGTGGCTGGCGGCCACTGAGGATGAAACCGGATCATGATTCCCGTGTTAAAAGCAAGGAGTCTAATATCTCTGTTTAACAAGGTTTTTAGTCCTGGGGAGGGGGAAGAGAGAGAGAGCAAAAGAGAGAGATAGCGAGAAAAAGAGAGATGTAGGATAGGATGTTGTGCCGGAGGCGTGTCACTGCAGTGTTAGCTTGGCAGAGGTACTGTTCAGGAATAGAGAGAAAGGGAGAGAGAGAGAGAGAAAGAGAGAAAGGGAGAGCGACAGAAAGGAGGAAAGGTTCTAAAGGAGCACAAAGCATATAGCTGTAGGAGAGGCTTATAGACGGCTGTCTCGGAATTCGGAATTTTCATTTTTCTTCTCCTCTTTCCTCATCCTGTTTTGCTCTTATCTGCACTCTGGCCTACTCCTCTACGTCCCCGCTCTCTGAATTCAACTTTCTCTTCTGCTCTCTTCTTTTCTGTTTCTGCCTCCAAATACAGCAGGCTGCAACACACAGAATATCCAACCGGCAAAACCTATTGAGTCTCTGTTCCTCTCTTTTTCTGTCTTTTTCTCTCTCTCTCTCTGTCTCTCTCTCTCCCTCTCTCTACATCTTTATACCCCTCCCCCTCGTTCTACCTCTCCGTCTCTCCCTTTTCCTTCCACAACACCTTAGCATGGAAATTGAAATAATGATAATGTGTCCCACTGACTGCATCAAAGTATTGCCACTTCAAAAAAAAGCCGGGAGGCATGAAATGCAAACGACAATGTGGAGCAGATGGATTGAGAGCCTTCCCTCGTCCCCCTCACACACCGGCTGAATCTTAAAGGGTGTGTGTGTATGTGTGTGTGTGTGTGTGTGTGCGCGCGCTTGTGTGTACGGGGGCAAAAGGGGCAGAAGGGGCAATGTTTGGGCTGATGAGATGAGGGGGTGGGGGGTACACATCTGCAGCTGTACAACTGCGGTGCGCCGAACGAGGTAGGCTGTGGGTTTGGTGCGTTGGGAGGTGGAGATGGAGGGAGAGAGGTTGGGAGGGCTGGAGAGGCGCGAAGAGTAATTCGCAGGTTGTCTCAGCGGACTCCTGTTTCACTGTTAATAATGGCTGAGATTTATCTTCGCTCATGTATGGCTCAGATTTGTTTTGCCAACTCTGGACTCACTGTCACACACCCAGGTGCACACACACAGCGACACACACACATAAGACAAGTCAACCACCAAATTCGCACACTGCCCACAGACACACACAGATATTTTGGCGTTTCAGGGTCAGGCTCCACCATATGGTGCTAGATGCAATTAGCGACTAATCGGCTCTGTGTTTTGACTGCAGTTGTTGTACAGTTCACTACCTGTTTGGGTAAGCGCCACCGCTGCCTCAAGCTGTCCCCCTCCCTTTCCTCCTCCCTCCTTCCCTTCCCCTCTGTGCAGCAGGTGAGTTCTGTCCACAGGGCTCTGTGAAGGTAGAGAGGTAAAGGCTCCACACACACACACACACACACACACACACACACACACACACACAAACAGACCCTGACACACACACATGCACACACAGACACACACACACACTCTGATAGACCCAGACACTCACATGCAAGCACACACACCCACACAGTCTGCCTCCTGTCCCCTCGCTCGCCCGATAACGACACAGGAGCAAATCGATCGGTTCAGCTGACTGAGTGGATATGTGGCTGTCATTCAGAGCTCTGCTGCTGTGGGTGAATACTAAAAGAGAGAAAGAGACAGAGAGAGAAAGAGAGAGACAGAGAGAAGAGAGAGGGAGAGAGAGGGAGAGAGACAGGGATGGGAAGAGAGAGAGAAGAAAGTGAAGATAGAGCGAAGGAATGAAAAAGGGAGAGAAATACAGACAGCGAAGGGAACGACAGAGATGCACTGTAGAAAGGAAAATAGAGCGACTGAAAGAGACAGGGGTAGGGAGAGAGGGAAAGAGAGAGAAAGAGAGGGAAAAGCTATAAAAAGCGATTCTCTTCAGCGTTGTACTCGGTTGCATTAATTCTGTATGGTTTATGGGCTAGAGGAGTCATCTAGCAACTCGGTATCTCTCTGCAGGGAACAGAGAAATGCTTTCCACTCCAAACCATAAACTCCCCGTGCTTCTAAATGCCACGACACACACACCTTGTCTACTGGTCAACCCCACACGTTACATTTACATGTACATTAAAACTGTTTACTTTGAAAAGGTTGAGGTATGTATTTTCACAAAGCAGCCCCCCTCCCCATCACATTTGGAACCAGAGGGTTTTATTTGTCACAGTTTTATGTTTTACTGCTGTGGTGCCATTTATTAATATTCAGTGTATGACTGTGTTTGACGACACATATTAGGTAAATAGTGGCGTGTTTGAGTTTTGGTTAAATGTTTACTCTAGATTTTGCATACAAATACGAATATTCAAATATCTATTTGCAGTCTGAATATGGTGCTGCTGGGTAGCTGACAACAACCCACAACAAATGTCACTTGTTTAGGGGGAATATACAGAACATACAGATAGATTCCAGAAAAGTAATCTAGTGTCCTGCACGCCTGTAATACACACACTGTTCAAGGTGTGTATATGTTTGTGTGTGTGTGTTTGTGTGTGAGAGAGAGAGGGAGAAAGAGAGGGAGAAAAAGAAAGAGATGCTGTGGCTTTGATGGGGTTGTAAGTGCTATAGACTTGAACAGCAGCAGCCCGTGAACCAGCACATGACTGGAGGAGGTGTCATATATTAACTGGGAGGCAGCCTAGAAACAAATTATGGCGGTGTCTTTGTGTTGTTCTTGCCTCGCTCTCTCTCTCTCTCTCTCTCTCTCTCTCTCTCTCTCCCTCCGTCTCTCTCTCTGTCTCACACACACTCCGCGTTATATATTTTCACACCTCACTGAGCACACCCCACCCCACACACACTCTCTTGTCATCTCTCTCCTCTCTCTTTCTCTCTCTCTCTCTCTCTCTCTCTCTCTCTCTCTCTCTCTCTCTCTCTCTCTCTCTCTCTTCTTCTCTCTCTTTCTCTCTCTCTCTCTCTCTCTCTCTCTCTCTCTCTCTCTCTCTAGCTTACTGAAACATGTTCGCCGCCATCTGAGTATTTTTTACTTTTCTACATTTGTTCCTCTCGTTCTTTCTCCACCCTCTTTTGCTGTCATATTTCCTTTATTTTACTTTTCTCTCTCTTTCCCCCAATCTGTCTGTCTGTCTCTCTCTCTCTCTCTCTCTCTCTCTCTCTCTCTCTCTCTCTCTCTCTCTCTCTCTCTCTCTCTCTCTGTCTGTCACTCCCCTTTTTCTCTACCCTCATCTGTCTCTCCCTGCCTCCTTCTCGTCATGTTGGGTCATGTTGCAGTAGCTCCAGTAGAAATAACAGAGAGGAAGGCGTGAGGTTTGTTATTTGCATAGAAATAGCACGACGCCCCAGGCAACATGGGAGAAGGACACAGAGATCATTTGTCTCAAAATTTTAATGAAAACTTTTGCTGAGACAGAGATTTCGAACCCCGTCACCCCCCTCCCCCTTCCACCCCCTGCCTTCTTCTTAGCACCCCCCCTCACCCTGCTTCCTCTCTTCACCCACGACTCATTCTATTTTTCTCAGATTTCTCTTTCTCTCCCCCTTTCTCTCTCTCTCTGTGGATTAGTGCAAGGCATTTGGAAATTAAATGACATGCCGCAAATTGTGACTGTGGTGCTCTATGTGTCGACATGTCTCAAAAAAAAAAAGAATCTGCAGAATCAAACAGGCTTTTGAATGATAGGATAGTATATAGAAACAAGTCCTGTAGATAGGGTCATAGGCCTAATATGTTTCATAAAATAAATATGCTCCATTTCATATTCACTAAATACTATTTGTTTCAAAGGATGAATTGCGGTTGCTGTTCTGTTGGGAAGCCTGCTTAAAAACCATGAACAAGAATAGTGTATTATTGTTCATCTGAAAGAAAAGTATCCAACAGTGCTTTGTGACATCGAGGATTGCACAAATGCATGTGCACACACATGCACATTTACAAACACGCTGTGTGACAATGCTAGGACTGTCCTGACACATTCTCACCAAGTTTTCCAAAAAGGGAAGACATGAGGAGACGTGTATTTGTGGGTGGGTGTCTGTTGGTGGATGGATGTGTGAGAGAGTAACAGTCTGCGTGTGTGCCGGTGTATGCCAATCTCTATTTGCTGATGCCTGAGTGATCTGCATACTAGTGTGTGTGTGTGTGTATGTGTGTGTATGTGTGTGTGTGTGTCTGCTGGGATGTTAACTTCCATGTGTGCATGCGTATTCACAAGCATGCAGAAACGCATTGCAGCACTACTTCCCTCCCTCACCCCCCCTTCCCTCTCCCCCCCTCCCCCTTCTCTCTCCTGTCCTCCTCCCCCTCTTTCAACTCCCCCTCCTCCCTCCTCCACTGTCCTTGGCTGAGTGGGTGTGACTCTTGCCGCTGTGGTTGCCTGGCGTGGCACTGCGTGGCACGATGCAGCGACGTGGCATTCGGTTGGCGCCAGGCTGGCACGGGCTCGAGGCTGGTGCTTTGAGCGCCCGCTCCGGTGATGTGGTTGGACAGGGCGTGCAGCGTGGCACCAGGGAGCGTGCCAGCTCTACCTCTGACCTGCTGGCACAAACAGTGCCCACTGCTGCCATCTAGCCCGTGCCCCCCCCCCCACCCCACCCCCGCCGACCAGCACAGCGTGAGGGAGAGAAAGGGCAGAGGGAGATACCAGAAAAACAATGAGGGGGAGGAGAGTGGGAGAGAGAGGGAGAGAGAGAGAGACAGTGGGAGGCAGAGACTGTAGAGAGAGAGTGAGAGCGCGAGCGAGAGAGAGGCAGTGAGGTCAGGGCGGAAGAGGGAGAAAGGACAAGGTGAGAATTCCTCCCAGACAAACCCGCGCTCTCTGCCTCAGCTCTCCACCGGACTGATACAGTTACACTCAGGCACTCCCTTGAAAGCAACACAATAACAACTGTACGTGTGCAGAGAAGTATTTCCTTCCAAGGTCAAGAGAAGCAAAGTTGCCAACAATGGGAACCAAATCAATATTCCATCAGCGACTTTAATGCAATGCATTGTGTCTGACAAAGACCTGGCCATGAAGTACCATGTGTGAGCATGACCACCCAGCCTGGATTGGAGACTTCATATATTGACTTACACCCCTTCTGTCTGTTATTTTAAGGTGAAGAAAATACGTTCACCTTCTCTTGTATATGAGATACAATGCCCTTCACTGTAGTCATTTTTTTCCAATGGCACTCAGTGCTGCCTTAATCACACACACACACACACACAGATGCATACACACACACACTGCTAGGCCCATGAAGGGGGCATCACCAACAAACAGCTGCCAGCGAGCAGGGGGTCCAACCCTCCCTCTGTCCACTACCCCCAACCTGCACCCTCAAGCACAGCACTAAAGACACCTCACAGGGGTGCTCCCAGTGAGCGGGCCACCATTAACAGACCATGGAAGCATCCAGTTCATTAGTGGCAAGGCAGTCATCTTGATCCAATGTTAGGAAATAAACAGAGAGGGAGGGGAAAAAAAAACATAACCATTCCTCCTCACATCTTTTTTTCACCCTAACAAAAGATATCCCTGGACCTTATGTTGCCATAACCGGTGCCTAGGGAATCATGTTCAGACAGAAACTGTAGTTTGTAATTTATTATATACATATTTTTCCATTTTTGGCAGCATGAATGTGTCCCTGAGCAAGAGTCTGTGTGTGCATACATATTGTCCCCGTGCTGTGCTGCTCCCAATCCAAGGTGACTGCGTAGACCGTCCCAGTCCCAGGGCAGGGATGACAGCTTTAGGGGTGCGCCTGAGATTTGTATCCCCAGCGCCTCTAACCCACAAACCCCCATAAAACTCTGAGATGATGGGTAAAAAGGTTAAAACAAAAGCAAGGTGAATGACGGCAGCGAGCCGAGGCCAGCTAGCCTTGGCCTCAGCCAAAGAGCCTCCTCTCCCCCCTCCCCCCATCCTCCCCCCCCCTCCCCCCACAGGGCATGATGGGGAGGGGGGGGAGAGAAGGAGGGGTTAAATGAGACCTAGGGGTCAGAGTTCAGGGGAAGAGTGGGAGAAGGGAAAATGAGTTCACTGGCCCCGGCTCTATCCTTCATGTGGCCGCTCGCCTCTGGACACAGATGCACTTACATGCACATGGACACGTCCTTGCGCGTGTACACACACCGAGACACACATGAACACACACATACACTTGACAACCTTTGTATGCTTGGCTGCACAGGGTTCTCTGTGACAGGAATTGTAACTAATACACACACACACATACAATGTAGGGATCCTTACTTCTCTAAAAACACACAATCCTTAGGTATATAATTTCAATATTGTTGGTATTGGTTTTCTTTCGAGTTGCATAAGTTGAATATGCCACTACTCTCAGGATACTGGAGACTGGTGTGTGTGTGTGTTTAGAGTACATGCTTCCTGCCCGGCATGGGGGCATCATGGTGCAAGGGTGTCAGCACTATGGGTAGTGCCCTACAGGAGAGCAGAGGGCAGAGCCAGGGAGCAGATGGTGGTGTCCATGCAGGGGGCGTCCAGGCATAGTGGCAGCGGGCATCCCAAGCAGTGGGCATGGCTTAGCCTTGGGGGGGTGAGAACAGACAAAGGGCTGAGGATGGGACATTTTTTACACCAATTTGGATACTAAATCAGTAACAAAAAAACTAAACAACAAAAAACATTCACCATCCAAACATTATGTATGTTGACTGTACAAGATACAAACTATAATATTGAACTGCGTGTCATGTCTGAGACAATACAGTACTGTCCACTGATGTGTGCGGAGAGAGCCAGAGGATTATGAAAGCTAGAGAGAGGAAAACGAAACAGAGCGTGAGAGAGGACAGGCAGGAAGAAAAGAAGAGCGAAAAGGAGGGAGAGCAAGACGTAGGTGGAGGGCGAGAGAGAGAAGCAGACCGTCTGCGGCGGCGAGGCTCCAGCATCTCTCCCGTCTTCGCCGCGGGCGGACGTCACGGAGGTGCGGCGAAGGGCTCTTTGTCACCTGACCTGTCGATAATCGGGAGAGATGGCCTGTCACCCTGAACACCTCCCCAAGGTTCGGAGGTGGGGGTGGGGGGGTGGGGGGGTTAATACACACTAGGGGTTACAAAGTCCCCGTGGAACCCCAGCAACAAAGCCCCCTTCAGCTCTCACACCCACACACACATACGTATACAGACTGTTCAGACCACCCCGGACCCCAGATAGTGACAGCGAGCCTGACGGACTGCTCTTTAAAACCCAATCGACAGTATTGACGTCCCCTCCCCCAGGGTGCGCAGGTCCCCAGAGGAGCAGAGCGGTATTGATCTGGGTGGGTGGAGGGGGGGGGGTAGGGGGGGGGTCTTGGGACAACGACTCCCTCTGGTGACACGTCCCTCATCTTTGACCCATAATGAGGACATTAGGATCCTATTACGCCACCCAGGCCAGGGAGTGGACAGTGTACTGATCAATGACAGTGGTGGATGCTCAGCAAATAACTGTGTGTGTGTGTGTGTGTGTGTAATCTAAGGTGAAAACACCTGGGATGCTTCGAGTCCGGAGAACACGATAAAGACCATAAAGACAGCCCCTCTACAAGAAAGACCAATTCAACATGACACTTGATACATCACAAGTCCAGTATGATTTAAAGGCAAAGTTGATGAACTAAAGCCAGTGCCAAGCACAATCCTTCTACTTTGACCTATGAAGTTGTGATGTGGGAGAATTCTCCCGGCCTCAGCTGAAATGGTGGCAGTGTTTGGCGCGTTGCTCTGGGCTCGGCACTGTGGCCTGTGGTGCTGGGCTGACCCCTGCAGGACAGGGGGCTCTGTGATTGATTAGCTGGCCTTGGAGGACTATCGCTTCCCTACTGTCCGGGACATATGGAGCCTGCACGTCCCAGACAGCTGCGTCGGCACAGTGGCCGGACTGTGTGTGTGTGTGTGTACACTGTGGAGTATCCTGTCCAGGATGTTGTCCCGTGGTGGGGCTCCTTCTTTCACGAGTTCTATATTTTCATGTGATACCACACACCGTCCGTGAGGGTGTGTCCGTGTCCAGATGGATCCAGCCAGCTATCATACCACTGCTGTACACAGTAGATGTCAACAGGCCAAAGTGAATTGGTATCATCAGACTGGCAGAGTTGTAATCAGACCGGGAGTACAGTGTACAGCTGAACAGAGATGATAGACTTGGAGTTTGAGTGTTTGTGTGTGTGTGTGTCCTTGTATACCAGCACCAATCCAAAGCACCCCCATTGATTGGATGCTCTGCAGTAAAGTATGCCTACCAAAGATCCCCTATGAAACCATTGCCAGAAAATTGGGTATTCAGGACTAAATCTCCCCTTTGCTCCCCCCCCCCCACACACACACACTCTCTGTTATTTCTCACATACACACAAACACACACACCACAGACACACACAAAAATGAAATAACACTGGCATACATTCAAGGCATACGTGTTTTGGTATTTCTTTTGCTCACAAACCAGTTCAGAAAGACAGGAACTACGTTCTTGGGTAGCACAATAGTACTGGAGAGAGCATGGAGAGAGACCCAGCATGGAGAGAGGTTTTATAATCTGGCAAGATCTCCTGGCTTATGTAACAAAGGCAGTTAAGCACTTGAGTAAAAAACTAATATTAATGTATATAGAACAAACATGTACTTCTGCGAAAACAACAGAATGCACTGCCATACACCAACATATACACACATGCATACGCACACACACACACACACCTACATACACACACACAGACACACGTACATACACACACAGAGCATGTGATTTATATTGTCTTTGGTCACAGACAGTCCACCCATATTAACTGCCCATGCAGTTTTTAGTGTTTTTAAAAGGATATATATATATATATATATTTGTCTTTTTTAATCATCCTTCTCTAGTTTTTTTCTTGAATCCAGGTCATTTTTTCACCCTCTCCTCCCAACACCCGCCCCCTCCCATTCTAACCCCCACGGTTTATCGCCCCTCCCATCACACAAATGCTTGCAGCAGCAACTTGGAAATAGAGTCACTTCATATTTTAATTTAGTGTATGCAGTTAAGAGCAGAGGTAGGTTGGGAAGGAGGAGAGAGGAGGGGGGGGAAATCCAGAATGATTTGCGATGATAAGTTCAAGCGGATATCGGGGGAGGTTAAATGTGAAAGTAATTCATTACGGGGAGATAGGGTGCTGCGATGTTCCTCATCTTGACGCCCGGCGCTTCGCTGAGGAAGGGGGGCGAGGGGGGGGGGTCGCCAGACCATCGGGCGAGAAAGCCCTGATGAAGGGATAAGGGCCAAATTGATGGTCATATTTTACAGTGGGTCACACCAGTGCACTGTGTCCAACATTGTAATTACAAGTTTGGTGAAAGAAAGAAAGAGAGAGAGGGTAAGAGAGAAAAGGGTGGAGGGATGGGGGATGGGGGGTTGATAAAGGGGAGAGAGGGAGGGAGGGAGGTGAACAGCCTTTGTCTAGCCCAGAGATGAGCACCCAGGCTTAATTGAATGGTAACCTCTGGAACTGTTGTGCTAACACTGCAGAGAGATGGAGAGATGGAGAGATGGAGGGAGGGAGGGAGATGGGCAGTGAGGAGGAGAGAAGAAAACTGCTGAGGGGGCCTTTTGTGCGCTCGTCAGTTGCTGTCTCACACACACACACACACACACACACACACACACACACACACACACACACACACACACACACACATCCACCAATGCTTAAAATGTACTAAAACTAATAAAAAAAGGGAATACTATAAAGCCTTTTTTCTCATCAGTTTACAAACTTGCAAACTCTAGTGTACCTACCACCTGGAACTGCTTCTCCTCAAGCTACGTGGTTCAGACTGTCTTACTGACTGAATCTACATGGTTCAGACTGTGTGTTACTGACTGAATCTACATGGTTCAGACAGTGTCTTACTGACTGAATCTACATGGTTCAGACTGTGTCTTACTGACTGAATCTACATGTTCAGACTGTGTCTTGCTGACTGAATCTACATGGTTCAGACTGTGTCTTACTGACTGAATCTACATGGTTCAGACTGTGTCTTACTGACTGAATCTACATGTTCAGACTGTGTCTTAGTGACTGAATCTACATGGTTCAGACTGTGTCTTGCTGACTGAATCTACATGGTTCAGACTGTGTCTTGCTGACTGAATCTACATGGTTCAGACTGTGTCTTAGTGACTGAATCTACATGGTTCAGATTGTGTCTTAGTGACTGAATCCTCTTTATCTACATGAGAACATCAGGGTCTCCTGCACGCTGAATCTGGATAGGCAGAGCCCAAGTGGGAGAGGTCACACAGTTTTAGGTGTCTAAACGCACGTGTATACCCCCCCCCCACACACACACACACGACATGAACAAATGTACCCATGCGCATGCACTTGCAGTACACCCTCTGAAGGCACAAAACAACACACAAAAATGCAGGCAGTACACACACACTGACTGAGACTCCTGTGACCTCTCACCTTTCCGCTTCACTGGTCAGCTTCAGTCAGACCCCCGGGCCCAGCCTATGACAAACACCATTCAATAGCATTCAATAGTAGGAACATTCTCTGTTCATTTTCCCTCTCCCTCTCCCTCTCCCTCCCTCCCTCCCTCCCTCCCTCCCTCCCTCCCTCCCTCCCTCCCTCCCTCCCTCCCTCCCTCCCTCCCTCATAGTCTATTCATATTGTGCCTCACTAAAATTTTCCGCTCGCATCCTGGCTGGAGTATTGGAGTTTCATCGCAATTTGGCAGCTAGTTTCTTTTCATTTTCATTTCTCATCATTTCTCGTCTTATTTTTGTCCTCCTCTTCCTCTCTTCCTCTCCCTCTCTTTCTCTTCGGCACCCACCCCCCTCTTTCTCTCTTTCTTTGTAATCTTTGGGCTCGTTGTTTGGGAAGGTTTTTTGGTCCCATATTCGGAGGTAATGGCTGAACAGAGTGAGCATGCAGTTTGATGAGACGGGACAATTTGTTCCCGTTGTGTGAACGGGATAGTCTTCGTTCTGGGCTCCTTTGCACACACACACACCCACACACCCACACATACACACACCCACACCGACGATGAGGCCATTTCCTCCCTCATCTCCGGATCCTCATTTAGAAGCTAATGAAAAAACACCACAATTACCCGCAACTGTTTGCCTGTCCCTCGCCACAGTAATCTCTGCATGAATATGAAGTCAGAACATCAGTCCGTCGTTCTGTCCAACCCCCGCCCGCCTGTCCGTCCGTCTGTCGACTGTATCTCTCCGTCTGTCTCACGGTTCAAAAAGGCCCCTGGCATTGTGAAAGCTCAATGACACTGATGGGTGCTGTGAGGTCGTAATGGCCGTGGAGAATACTATTGGAATTGGAGATATGTCATTATGGACATGGGGCAGTGAGAGAATCGACAAAGGCCCCACTGAGGGTAATGAACAGACTGTAATAAAGCATTGTAGTTCTGCAAATCTCACTGGAGATCTTTGTTGGCTGAAAGAGTCATCAACAGGGAAGTAAGGGTGTGCAAATGCGTGGGTGAGAGTTGTGTGAGTGCACCTGTCCAGGGAGAAAACTGAGATGTGTGTGTGAAAGGATGTGTGTGTGTGTGAAGTACTACTGACAGTGATGAGTGTTTTGCCAGTTGCCAAAATCAGTTCAATACCTAAAGGGCTGTATTTCTCTGTGATAGGATCCACTGCATTGTCCACACACACACTTTCTAAATGTACTCAACAGACAAATACACTGCCCTTAAACTGACCCTGTGGCCTTAACCCTCCTTCTATCCATTCACTTATCCTTTATCTCTTTAGAAGAGAAATGCGATCCTCTCACTTTAACAGAGCTATTCTAAACTCAAAACGTCCCCCCCCCACCTTCCCAAAAACCTTAACCCTCTCATCTCACAAAGCCCATATTGAGTGATCCCTCCCTCAGCATCTCCTCCAACATTCCAAGATTATTTTTTGGTTTACGAAAAACCTTTTCTGTGCATTGTACCTGCCTCGATTCCCTTCCCTGACCAACGGCCTCAAGAATTCACACAATTTGACAAACCAATTCAGCCGCCTTGCCCTCACCCGAAAGAGACAGTGAAGAGCAAATGTCTCCACAATCTGTGGATTCAAAAGTCCAGTCTGTCATTTCAAAATAACCTTCAAAATCATGGTTATTATGATGGTTATATATTAGGTTATATTAGGTTATACATGGTTATATATTAGGAAGGCCAGAAAGAATGGTGGTAAAGTATGCATTTGAACAATACTGTCTGAAAACCAATCAATGAAAATGGAGTTACAGACAGATTATCTCAAAACTTAAGGTTTGCTAAATGATAAGATATGAAGTTGAAAAATATATAAATATTTGATCATTAATTGATTCGAAAGGTACTAATCTTGTGTTCTCACCATTCCTTGCTCCTCTTACATCAGTTGGATTTGCAAATGATAATTGTGTGTGTGTGTTGTGTGTGTGCATGTATAGGGTGAACAATTAATATGTGTGTGCATTAATCTTCCAATTCAAATGCAGGTGTGTGTGCATGTCATCATGGATGTGCAATGGTGTGTGTGTGTGTGTGTGTGAGCGTCAGGTTGATGGCGTTGTGGCTCCTGCCTTAATAGCTTTTTAAAACGGGAGACAGCTAGGTGTCAAACAGATCCAGCGTTTTAATTAATTTTGTTTATCCTGCTCGCCGCTTTTGATAGTCATGGGCCACTGGGTATCCACATCCCCGTAGTCTGGGGAGACAAAAACAGGGTGGGGCAATGGGGGTGGAGCGATGCACACTGGGATTGCCCCAAACTCCCCCACATCCCCCCGTGTGCGTCAGACGGGCCATGAACCCCCTCTCCTCCCTCCCTCCCACCCCCCCTCCCTCCCTCCCTTTCTCCCTTTCCAGGTGTGAAGATGAACGCGAGTTCTTTGAAGGGACTGGCCCCAGATGAGTTCAGTGATATCTCTGTCGTAGATGAGGATACGATCAGTGGAGAGTAAGCTTATCCTAACCTCACCACCAAACTGTGTTCTCTCAGTGTTTGTGGTACAAGGGCTTGATTGGTCGGTACATCTCTCCACACACATGGCGTATATGCATGTATGTGTTGGGTGTCTCCCAACAATGTCCAAACCTATTCTGAATGTGCAGCGGCAACACAAAGGTGGATTCACATTCCAGTTGATGAACAGACATTAAGTCATTCAAAATCACATTGAACATGGATGTATGATTGAAAAATGACCATCTACATGTTAAGCCTACACCTCAGATAATTTCATGAAATGTTCCCCAGAAACTCAGAGCACATACTGTACGTGGTATATTCCAACGCTTTGTGCTGTGACGGGCACATGTAAAACGATGCTCCATGTGTGTGTTTGTTTCGTAAATGTGGGTCTGCTTGTTTGTGTGTCAGCATGTGTTAGAAAGAGAGTAGATCCGGCCGCCTTAGTACCACTTTGATTATTCATTGAAAATGCAGACGAGGGATTCAGGGAGAAAGGAAGAAGGGGATAAACAGAATTGTGGGGTGGGGGCGTGGGTGGGTGGGTGGGAGGGAGAAGTAGGGGACCTCTGCGGTGTAAATAAATAAATAAATAAATAATAAACAATCAGGGCACCCCTCAGTGCGCACACCGCAAGGAGCCAATCGGCAACGCGGCCAAACGACTTGGAAATTGTGTGTAATGAGTAGGAAACGATTAGAGGGAGCTCTTGCTAGGCCGTAAATTGACATTAGTAAAAGAAAACTATTTTACAAGGGGGACCCAGCACTCTTATTTCAGTCGTAAAAAAGGGGGAGGGGTGAAATAGATCAAGTTTGGTTTTCTGGAGTTGCATCTCTGAGGGGGTTGAGCGAGGTATGTTTTACCTGGGCACAAAGTTGCACTGAATTATGTACAATTGATTTCGAAGGTGTGGGGGATTGAGTTTAGAGGAAAAGTCCGTGAGTGAGTGTGAAAAATGTTTCCCATTTTTCTCTGGCCAGTGGAGCTAGGCTTTCTTCTCTTCATGCTGGCAAAGGCCAGTCAGCAGATTAGTTTTGCATGCACTTTGCAGCAAATCATTTATCAAATGTACATATATGTATGTATAGTTTAAAATGTCATAAATAAAAACAAAGATTATATCATACTTATATATTATACTGTATATCATACATTTAGAATTGAAAATGTAAAAAACGAATTCATTAAAGTGAACCCTTACATTGACAGCTGAATTGCATACCTCTCTTCACCTGAGTGTTACTGGGAATGAATAGATGTTAATGACCCAAATGCTGTAAAAACGACTTGTGGCTCTCTACAGGGGCAGCGTTTTATTTCCTACCTCAAGCTAATGAACTGTTCAGGTCTGTGCTGTGGCACGGCGGGGGTTAAAACGCCTAGTGTGGATGTGGCCTCTGTTCACTGGGAGAGAAATCAAGTGTATCATGCGTCACTGGTGTATGTATGTACCAACATTATCAGCACCAAGACGGTTTAGCATGGATTCTTTATTTGTTTTAGACAGGCTCCATTATCACTGGACACTGGACAGTTTGTGTTTGTTAGAGTGTGTGTGTATGTGTGTGTGATACAACACATTCCCCTTTTTGACTCCATTACCACCAGTGTTTCCAGTTACAACTCCAATTAGGCCAGACACACACACACACACACACCAAAGGGAATGGGTTAAACCACCCAGTGACTCCCCTTTTTTTTCCCTCCCAAGCAATTCCTGGAACTATGCATTCGGAATAATAACAGCTTCGCTAGCTAATGACGATAATGGCACCACGATTACGAGAGCTGAAAAAAGAGAAAGCGATAGAGGAACGGAGCAAGTATGGATTTCACTGTGCTGGATGACAAAGGATTGCATAATTTAGCCCATCTTTTCCCTCTTTCTTCTCTCCCTTGTTCACTTTGCTCTTGCGCCCCCCCCCACCCCTCTCTCACTTCTCCCTCCTGTGTCTCTGTCATCTCTCTACCCATCTTCCTCCCTCTCTTCTCTTCTCCCTTTTCCCTCATCCACCCTTCTCTCTCACATGTTTCCCTTCTCCATCTTTCCCCATCCCTCCCTCTCTCCCTTATCTCCCTCCGCCCCCCCCCCTCCCACCCCCCGCCCCCCATCCCCCCCTCTCTCCCTCGCTTTCTGGCTAATTTAAAATTTGTCAAACGCCTGCGTCTTCTGGATGGCTGGCCTTTGATATTTTGCGAGCTCCATTTGGCACAAACAAGCCTGCGGGCCCTGCTTCCTGCTGACTGTTGCACTAGTGCCGGGCCCTCGCCATTTATCTTGCCCCGCCGAACTGAATGCTTACTCATTACAGGGGCCCGTGCCAGGTTAACCCCCGCGTCTCCGGCCGCAGCGCCAACATAAACACACACGCAGGCAGACCCACGCACACACACACATACTGTACAAACATACTCTGGAAACACACGTATGGTAGCCATGCATGTGCGCGTGGCGTGCACACGCAAAACCAATCATCCATAACATGCTTGCACATCAACATGCACAAATACAGGAAACAGGTTTTTCCCAGCCATCATTAACTCAACAGTATGTACTGTCTACACACGGAAACACACACACAGGCACAATTTCACGCCCTCTCTTTTCTTAGACATACTCTCAATCTCTCGCACAAACACCACACATACACACACATACACACACATACACACACACAAACACAACGCCACAAACTCAAAAAAGCGGAAGAATCCTTCACATCTCCCCCATGGAGGTAAAACCTTTACATTTGGCCATAGAATATGAGTAGGCATCCTGCCATCCCAAGTCAATTGTGCCTCTCTGTATCTTTACAGAATGTTACATTACAGCATAGCCTGCAAACACTGTGGATGCCCCATCACCAGGCTATGAATAGTTATCAGACACTGTTTTCACTTAGGTCTTAGTGGAGTAGACCAGGTTGCCATGCCACACACAGCCTAAATGCAGCACAAGGTGGAATCCTACCGTCTCTCAGCATGGAACTGCAAGTGTGTGTGTCTGTGTGCGGGACCTACCACTCCGTGTATAGGTAAGCGTGCGTATGTCAGCATTAGAGTGTGTGTGTGTGCGTATGTCGGCATGATTGCATATCTCCATGCTGTGTGGGGTAACCCTTTCAGTTCCATCCCCTGGGGATGTGTGTCAATCGCAGCACCCACAGATCAATCCCAGTCTGATTATGCCTTTCACTTCTCCACCAATTGATTTGATGCGCATCTGAAAATAGGCATCTGTTGGCAATATGCCTGGGACTGGAGCTCTGTGTTTTAAGGCTCTGATTGCGTCTGTGCTATGGGGAATGGATATGAGGGCCCGGGTGATGGGGCTGTGAGAAGGTGGGGACAGGGTTAGGGCAGGGGGTGGATGGGTCTGAGGGTTAAGAGAGGGCTGGGTAGGATGGAGGGAGGATGGAGCTGGAGGTCGGATGGATGGAGGGAGGTTGCAGCTAGTTGTGGGTGGGGTGGAGGTGGGGGGGCTGGGGCTTGGCAGTGCTGGGGCTGGGGTTGGGGCTGGAATTCTGCCTGGGGGTGCGGTTATAGGCACGGCTGGTGTCAGCCCTGTCTGACTGATTGGTTTTGACAGGGATCAATCTCCTGGCTGATGAGCGTGGGGGTCTGGGGAGAAAGAGAGGCAGCTCTGGCTTGTGGGGAGGGGGGGAGGGAGGAAGGGGGGAGCGGGGGAGGGGGGGGGCAACTCACATACACAAACACACACACAAACCCACAGGCATGCACACACTCGCTCGCGGACACACTAGCATACGTATCTTTGAAACACACACGCGGTGCAACTTACACTTCACACACCGACAGAAACACACACCGCTGCTTCCCCCCACCCCCCCTCTGGTCTACAAGAGAGACTCTCCAGCCTGATTTCCCCCGTCCTCAAACTGATACACTCCTCTCTTGCCTGCCGATTCATAATTACGCCGAGTGATCCCGCGTCCTGAGGTCGTCACGGTAATTACTGAGCCTATTAAACGCTTAAAGGGCATTTAGGATCAGAAAGTGTGCCAGCAAAGCCCGAAGGGAAGGAAGGGTTTAGAGCTTGGCCCAAACTAGGTTGGAACAAAGGCAGTGTGCTGTTGGGTTTAGGGTGTGTCTCAAATCTTTAACATGGCTTCCTGGCCTTGTCTACCTGGATGTTTGGGGAAGTGGAAAGAAAGAAGAAAGTGAGAGAAATATACCTTGTGTGTGTGTGTGTGTGTGTGTGTGTGTGGGGGGGGGGGGGGGCTCAGTTGCATGTGTATCCATCCAGACCCTTACCTCCAATCAGCCCATCACAGATAAGAATCGATCCACCCCAACCTCCCTCAGAAACACACATACACATGCTCTCACACACACAGAAACACATTTGGACAAAAGTGTGTACGTGAATTCACAACACCCCCATATCTCTCTCTCTCTCTCTCTCTCTCTCTCTCTCTCTCTCTCTCTCTCACACACACACACACACACATCTTCTCTCTTTCTCCCATCTTCCATTTTTCTGTGTTTGTATTGTGAGTACTCTGGGGGAAGACTGGGCAATCTTTATCGCAGTCAAGCTTTAAATTGAGCAGAAAATAGACATTGACCTATTTGTTAATATCAGCCTAATCGCTGGACGGCCCATCAGGCAGGCTGGGTGTTCAGATCAAGGACGCCCTCAGCAGAATACTTATGGAACTCACCTATTTCATACAAGTGCACCTATGTGTGTGTGTTTGTGTCTGTCAGAATGGATTCAGCTTGATAATATAACTCAAAATGTTTCATACAAAATAATAATGCATACTGTGCTATTCACATTACAATACAGTATCACCGATTTGTAAGCAAAACCATTGGCTGTGGTCTCTACATCATTTGATTGATGTGCCTATACACAATAAGCACAAGAAACACACGTGTCAGACTTACCACCACACTACACCACACACGCTGCACACTAACCCAACACATACTTGTCACATCCACACATATGAATGTACACATCCAGTACACAAAGCACACATGCATGTGTACTCTCACACACACACACAGACACACACACATGCAAGCGTACTCACGCGCAAATACACACACACACACACACACACACGCGCACAGACACACACACCTCCTTCCCCTCTCGCCCCTCCCAGCAGAGAGCCTGGCAGAAAGTGAAGCCTTTTAATTATCTCCTGATTACCTGTTAGATCACCTTAGCTAATGGAGAGCAGCCCCTGGGGAGCTATCCAATCTAACTCTCATCACACACAATGGGCACCTCTTCCCAGCATAGAGAGGGAGAATGAGGGAGGATAGAGAGAGAATGAGACAGAGAGAGAATATGGGTGAGAAAGGGGAAACGAGGGAGAGAATGAGAGAGAGAGAAAGTGAAAGCGAGAGAAAGAGAAAGAGAGGGGGAAAGAGAGAAGGAAGAAGAATGAGGGAGAGGATGAGCAAGAGAGCAAGATAGAGAAACCCCTTTGAGGCAGATGCCGAGATTAACGCTGGAAACAGCTAGCTATTTATTCATTCATACATTAAATTGCCAACGACTCACCACACACACAGAAATACAGTGACACACTCCATTACGACACTGAGTGCTGTTGCTGCTATGGGCAAAACTTTGGAAAACTCATGTAGACAATAAAACATTATGCACAGAAAAGGATGAGCAAATAAGCGTATATTCATTTGCATACATGCACACACAGCCATTTCTTAATTTGACATGATATACATTGCAGCGGACAAAAGACAGAATGTATATGTACAGTAAAATGCCCCAATTAGTCCCAGTTAAACATCTTTTCACAGACAATGAGCTCTAATTGCAGTCATGCTCCTATGTGAAGCCATTGAAGCCCTTCAACACAGCATGCTATCAGGCTGAGCACCCCCTGTTGTTTGCTCTTCACTGGGTTTGCCCGTCTCTCCCTGCACCACATGCGTGCTCCAGGACTCAGAGTGTGGCTTTCCTGAGGGGCACCACCGTCAGAGAGGGCCTGCACGCCTCCTTCCTCAGTCCTGTCTTCCCGAGGGCCCCCACCTCTTTACCAGCCCCAGAGAAGTACTTCTCAGAGATACTGCCCATAATGCCAACCATGACGTCATCAATGCCGGCCCCAGTGCCACCATGTGATGCTGGCTACAACCATATACCTCCTAACCCAGTCCCACTTGTCCTCCCAATGCCACTGTGCTCATCCCCCCCCCCCCATAGTCTAACCTAATACTGAAGTACTGAATACAGTTGGCACAATATGACCAGGCGAGCTCAAGATGAACCAGGTTCCAACCACACTCTCCTGTGCTCAAATTGTGATATTTCCCTATCCCTAACACCCTTAACCTAAAGGCCAACTGGTGCTGAGCTGAACCAGGCCAAACTGTGTAAAAGCGTGCCGTTCCATGTGATGCCATGCCACGCCAGGGCTGCTGCTGGTCTGAGTTCCAACGCAGCACCTTGGGCCTGTCAGGGTAGAAGCTGAGGCCTTCTTCGTCTCTCGTGTGGAACAGCCACACCGCTGGCATCAAAACATCGATCCAAACACATACCGCTGGGCTGAGATGAGAGAGGAGGTGTCCCAAAGTCTCCAGGACAGCAGCTTCAAACAGGAGTGACACACACACACGGGAGGAGAGAGAGCAGGAGAGAGAGGAAGACATAGAGAGAGAGAGAGAGAGAGAGAGAGAGAGAGAGAGAGAGAGAGAGAGAGAGAGAGAGAGAGAGAGAGAGAGGGGGGGGGGAGCCCTGGAGTGGTGCCAAGTTCCCAAGGTAGTGTACAAGTATCTTTAGAAGCCGGGCGTCTTGTTAGCTAATACATTACACCAATCACGGCAAGCTATCTTAAGCTACAATTAATCTGCTCACTGGCACTGGCTGATAGGACAGCAACATGCTGTTTCTTAATTAAAAGCAAACGGATTAAAAATGATTAATAACGGTATTAAATATTCTCATGGACTACAAGCGCAGGGAAATCGGGGGGGCTTTCTTATGCGGGCTTAAAACGAAGAAGCCATTAACACTCGGCCCAATCTCCCTAAGCCAGAGCTTTACTTTGTTTGGGATCAGAAGTTGCTTACTTCATGAATATTCATTTCGCCGCTATCGAGGCGAGACCAAAAGGCGAATCACGGTGGTGTGGTGGTGGTGGTGAGTGTATGTGTGGGGGGGGGGGGGGGGGGGGGGGAGGTTGCTGTGAAACTTGTTGACTTTTTTTCTCTTTTTTTATTAGCGACATTTCATGGCTTTGTAGCAGCGGTCAGTGTGTTAACCTGTTCCTTCCCAGGTGCCAGTGGGTGTGGGGTGATGAGAGGTGAGTGTTTGTGTATATGTGTGTAGGACATGTCCTTTTAAGTTTGTATGCATTTAAGATTGTTGGATATCGTTTTTTAATAATTTGGGTGTGATTTGGGTGCATGTGTGTTAACAAAATAGACACCAGTGATCTTTTGGAACATGACACACAAACAGAGTCAACTTCTGAATCCTAGCCAAGTGCTATAGAAATATAACAACAAGGGACTCTGAAGAAACATGGCCGCTACAATTACCACACTGCTCCTGCATTTAGTAGAACTATAATTGGGCCTTCCAGTTCTATGTAATTTAAACCCTTATGGCTTCTCTCCAAAGCTCTGTGTGCCAAGTCCAAGTGTGTTGTAATTGACCATATGAGCCTTTTTTTCAGCTAATTTAATAACTGCTATTTTAAAAATGCCAATTATCAACCCGATTACTGTATTTTAACTGTAAGATTAGATACAGTACATTTGGCAGAATCACAATTTGGAAACCACATTAGTTTTCTACAACAGCTGTTGCCTCCATTGTGATGTAAAGAGGGCTATTCTGTTGTGGTCTTTGTATGTTTAAGAGCTGTTTGGGAATGTCTGAGGTTGAGCTACAGTTTATTGAGTATGATGGTGACAAAATATGGATCATGTCAGAACAGAATTACAGGGTTGTATGCTGGTTAAAGTACAAACACACCTACCACCCCCTCCCCTCCCCTCCCGCACACACACACACACACACACACACACACACACACACACACACACACACACACACACACACACACACACACACACACACACACACACACACACACACACACCACCACCACTCCCACCATACTCAAACACTTTGTTCAAAACATATGAAGAAAGTATGCCGATATGCTAACAAACACATTCACAGACCCACACCCGCTGTGCTAAAGGATGAAGGAGATGTCGTTGTCAGTGTGAGAAATTGACTTATTCTTTGCTACTGGGGGGTGCGAGGTTGCAGGGCATGGAAACAGGTACCAGGCGGCCAGGACAGAATACTGTTTGGAAACCAATTACCCACGATGCTCTTCAAATTGATTTCATTTGCCTCTGCTTGCTGACTACACCTACCCCTCCCCTTGCCATCCTCTCCCTACTTTTTTACCATTCTCTCTCTCACTGCTCTCTCTAATTTTCTGTCAGTTCTCACCTGACTTTTTTTTTAACTTCACTTTCAATCTCTCTCTTGCCTCCTTTTTCTCTTTCTCTTTGGCCTTCACCATATCTCACTCTCTTTCTATATCTCTCTCCTCTCTTTTACTCTCTCATTCCCTTTCTATCCCTCACTCTCTCTTTCTCTCTTTCATGTTCTCTCATTTCCACTCTACCTCTCTCATTTCAGCCCACAAGGCTTCTGCCTCTAATGGCTAGATCCCTATCTATCCCAGTTTGTCTAAGGAACGAATGAAGCCCCAGGTTGAAATCACAGAGTCGTTGGCAGCCTTGGGAAGATAAGAGGTTGATGTTTGTGCGTTTTTTGATTATTTGAGAGAGTTTGTTTGTTTACTGGTTTTGTTTGCTTAGTTGGCGGCTCTCAGATAGCCCTCTTTCCTGCAGTGGGCGTGTGTCGTCAGATGGTTGGTCGATGCACGCACTCGACTGAGCATAAAGACCAATGGGATGGTGACGTAGAGATGTGATGTGTACTATTGTCCTGCCAGCTGTGGAGCCATTTCGTTGTAGGAGCAAATTGACAAGTATTGTTGCTAAGAGACAAGTTATGCTTTCAATGGGGAATTTTGTGTGTGTGTGTGTGTGTGGGGGGGGGGGGTCACAGTAAACTGTGTATTAAAATGATTTCCCATGTTTAAAAACTTTTCTTTCCATATCTAAATTATTTGAATTGCAAGAGAAGTTGACCTTATATCAGATACATTTCATCAGAACATTGTGTCTTTGACTCAACTAGACTGTGTATATCTATCCATCATAAAGGAGTGTGTGTACTTTGTGTCCGTTTTGAAGGTGCTGATGTCAGTTCAAGATGTGATAGAAGTCTGGCTGTGAGGTAGTGAGGCGGCCTGATGGAGGGGGCGGTACCAAACATGTGAGAGATTAAACACCCAGAAAAGGAGCACTTAATTGATGATCAAACGCCCGGCAGGTGTAAATAGCTGTTTTTGCTGTGTGTGTGTGTGTGTGTGTATGTTTTGGTGTCTGTGTGTGAGCCTAGATGGGCGTTGAAAATCGTGGGTAGGTGTGTGCAATTGCATGACTGTTCTGTGCACGCATGCTTGTGCTTGTGAGGAATATTTATGAGGCATCCATTCATGGTATGGTTATATGTACTAGTTTGTGTATTTACATTCAGGAGTTTGTTTGCCAATTGCTTGTATTTGCGTGCTTGTCTTGTGTGTGTGTGTGTGTGTGTGTGTGTGTGATGCAGACGGGCCAGGCTAGAGTGAGAAAAGAGGAGGATTTCAAAGAGCTCAAGAGGTCCTATTCAAAACGGAGGCTTTCATGTTGACCACACACACAATCCTAGATGAAAGCTGAGACAACAGATACACTTACATGGACACACCTCACCAAATCACAATGAGCTCTCTAAACTGGCCCACAATTCACATCCAACCACCACACACTCATAAACACCCCCTTCATCTGACAACAAGACCCTCAAACTCATCCACTGTATTCATTTGATAACTGACTGAGACAACATTATCAACACACACCCTGAAAATGTTACAGTAATAACTGAGTGCTTCAGGTGCATCGTAGTGTTGTTTCAAAGATATGTACCATTCAAAACTAAAATGCATATTGTTGGAAATAAATGTTCACTGCAGTTTAGAATTTTGTCTGTCTTTAGGGGACTTAAAAATTATAATGCAGTATGTACATATAGAACATAAACTGTCTGTGTAAAACACAATGAATTCTGATGTCACATTAGGATGACTTCTTGTAGAAGCAGCCAGACAGACAAGAGCCACAGCATGCCCATTCTAATGTACGTAACATGACAACACAACGTGTTCCTTATTATGTGAAAGTGATTACGTGTCCATCAGATTGATATGGCCCCTTGTATTCATGCTGTCAATTACATCAGTGTGAAGGTATCACACTGGGACTTCAACACAACTCAAACCAAAAAGGAAATAGTGTTTTCCAAATCTGTCACTATTCATTTGTATTTTTATTAAAAATACAGGTCTATAAAACATATAACTGTAAAAACACAAGTGCAAAAAAGTTTTTTTCTTTTTTTCCAAAAGTTCAAACTTGATTTTTGTTACAGTAACCCTTTACTGTCAATTATTGTAGGTATGGTTCTTCCAGAACACAAACACGTAAAAAAAATATATTTTTCACATAAATGACATTGGAGAATGGTTGGAATGAGAATGAGAATGGACACCTTCAACTTTTACACAGTACCCCTCCCACATTTCTTTTTTTTGGGGAAAGAGAACAACATTTCCCCTGCTTATCATGTATAATTCGAAGTCCTCAATGTTCTACCCCTTCTAATACACTGTGCCTTGCACCCTGAAGATGATCAAAGTACTATTTTTCTAAATTTCAAGCTTTTTAACTTCAACAGTCTTAAGAGGGATGAGGCAGATCAAACTAAGACGATGAGAGAGACAGAGGGAGAGACAGAAAGCAGAAAGAGAGAGACAGACAGAGACGGAATGACAGAGTGAGGAGGGGTAAAATGAAAGAAGAAAGAAGCGTCAACATCTTTGTAGTCTCTTCCCTTTGTTTTTGTCGTCTCCTCCACTCCTCGAGCAAGGCCGCTAGATAGGTCAGCTCTATTACCGATCCGCCGGTCCACAAATATTTAAAACAAATTGAATCGCACACCCAATACCCATCACAATTACGCCAGGCACAATAACTAAATTAGCAATTCAACACAATAATTGGAAATGCGGCTCGCCTGGACCTGCAGGCCTCCCTGGAGGGCCCGGCTGATCTGTGGAGGCACGTCAAGCCCGCTAATTCCACAGCTAATTACTGACGCACAGCAGAATGAAGTTGTTTGTCTCCCAAATACAATTTTTGGTTGCGGGTTACAAGAATAACAGAGAAGTGAGCTGAGATGGATAAAAAGAGAAAAGCTATTTTATTTTCCAATGTTTGTTGTTGTAAAAAAAAAAAACATTTCAGACTTGGTGGAGAGTGACACAGTGAAAACTTGGTGGAGAGTGACACAGTTTAGACTTGGTGGAGAGTGACACAGTTTAGACTTGGAGGAGAGTGACACGGTTAAGACTTGGTGGAGAGTGACACAGTTTAGACTTGGTGGAGAGTGACACAGTTAAGACTTGGTGGAGAGTGACACAGTTTAGACTTGTTGGAGAGTGACACAGTTAAGACTTGGAGGAGAGTGACACAGTTTAGACTTGGTTTAGACTTGGTGGAGAGTGACACAGTTAAGACTTGGAGGAGAGTGACACAGTTTAGACTTGGTGGAGAGTGACACAGTTAAGACTTGGAGGAGAGTGACACAGTTTAGACTTGGTTGAGAGTATTGTATTAAAGCTAACTAGCCAGCAGGAAATAAATGGAGGTCCACAACTGGGTACAAAACCAAATTACTTTAACTTGCAGAATCTCTCTTCAGTTTTTTACTCACAGAGTACAGGCAAAACCCGTTGAAAAACGTCAACAGGAAGTTCAACTCGCTGTGCACTACTGGAAGTGCAGTCACCCATCCAACACATTCACTTACTGCATTATCAAACAACAGCCCAAATGAAACAAACAATTGAAAGTCAAATGTAAACCATACACTTAAAGTTACAACAGAGAGTGACACAGTGAAGACTCGGTGGAGAGTGACACAGTTTAGACTTGGTGGAGAGTGACACAGTGAAGACTTGGTGGAGAGTGACACAGTTTAGACTTGGTGGAGAGTGACACAGTGAATACTTGGTGGAGAGTGACACAGTTTAGACTTGGTGGAGAGTGACACAGTTAAGACTTGGTGGAGAGTGACACAGTTAAGACTTGGAGGAGAGTGACACAGTTAAGACTTGGTGGAGAGTGACACAGTTAAGACTTGGAGGAGAGTGACACAGTGAAGACTTGGTGGAGAGTGACACAGTGAAGACTTGGTGGAGAGTGACACAGTGAAGACTTGGTGGAGAGTGACACAGTGAAGACTTGGTGGAGAGTGACACAGTTTAGACTTGGTGGAGAGTGACACAGTTAAGACTTGGTGGAGAGTGACACAGTGAAGACTTGGTGGAGAGTGACACAGTTAAGACTTGGAGGAGAGTGGCACAGTGAAGACTTGGTGGAGAGTGACACAGTGAAGACTTGGTGGAGAGTGGCACAGTGAAGACTTGGTGGAGAGTGACACAGTGAAGACTTGGTGGAGAGTGACACAGTGAAGACTTGGTGGAGAGTGACACAGTGAAGACTTGGTGGAGAGTGACACAGTGAAGACTTGGTGGAGAGTGACACAGTTAATTGTGGTGGTCCATTTGGATGAGCAGAAATGTATTTCAAAGAATTTACCTAGGGATTGGACCATAAACATTTTATGAAAAAATAATCACAATATCTACATGTAATATACTCTTGCTGGGGCTGTTGTCTCAGACTACTCTAGGTATAATTATTTGCAAAACATGGGACATTATCAGTCATTACCATCTTTTGATAAACATACATATTGCAAAGCTCTACATGTAGGAATCAAACAACAGAACTGATACATTTGTGGTTGCAGTGCCCCTTTCGTAATAATAGCTCAGGTCCTTAGTGTCTTTAGAATGGTCATCTTGAAGTCAGGTATGAGTTTTGAAATCACGAAGCTATTTATTTGTGAATTGATATTTACAATATCAACTTTAACACACACAAAATTAACTACTTTCAAATTACTGTTGCTTAACTTGTCACTCAACAGTTTGTCCCCATCTTTGTATGATTAACTTGCTTTGAATTACTTCAAATAATCTTCAACCTTCTTGCATGTAAATATACAGTATACACAATATACAATCAAACTACATACAATAGATTGCTGTTCAAATACTCACACAAATCTGCTGGTTTATACATTTTGTGAATATGAAAGATGTACAATGTAACATACAATAATCAATCTTGCACATTCAAGGACACAAAGATAGCAAATTACAAATGTACATTTACATTAAACTTCACAAACGGCCCACACTTAAACACTTCGTGGAGTCCAAATGAATACATTGATGAAAATGATTGCATTTTATATAAATATTTAAATGAAGTGTTCCTGAATAATCTGACAGAGGGAGAGAGGGAGGACATCAGTGCTGGTCTAAGTGTTGAAGCAAGAATTAGTGTCCGAATTGACCAGGCCGCCACATCAGAAATGTCTCTGTCAATCAAGAAAACCTCGTATATTGAAGATGCACAGAAAGTGCCCATCAGCTAAACAAATGAGCAAGGAGAGATTTTGGCGTCTGCGTGATTGAGCAAGCTCTAATTTGGAATCCCGTCCTCGGCGCCAACTAATCCCCACTTCCCTATCTCTATTTATCCTCTCAGCATCTCATCGGGGAGCGAGTGCACATTAACAGTGGACGGCATCTCCGGTCCTCCCCTCCTTTGAGACGCCGTTCCGCTAGTGCATTAGCATTAGCTTAGCGATGTCAAACAGACGGGGGTCGGTGACACTCCCATTTGAACATATGGATCTGCCGTGTTGTGCCGTGGAGTTGGCATTTCGGCGGGATCTGGAAGTATAGCGTAATCTGATTGCTTTCAGAAAGACTTGGGAAGTCGCAGGGATAGTCCCGTACTTATAAAAGTATGTAAATGATATTGCAACCCAAAACTGTCTATATCCGCTCAGATGGACAACTGTAAAGTAATGGGCTTGTCCTGTATATGGGGAATCAAGGGTAGCAGCACAGCTGCAGACAAGGCACACACACAGTATACAGGTTCTTTGGGCGCATCTGTCCTTTCCCATCTTGGGTTCTTCAATCCATCAGAAGGCAGATTGAATATCTCTATTTGGCAGTGGGGAGAGAAAGAGAAAGGGGAAGATGGAAGGAGAGGGTGACAGGCAGAGGGAGAGAACATATCAGTGTGTGCACACTAGAGAGAGAAAAGGCGCGCACACACTGACACACACTCACAGACACAAGAGAGAGAGGATCCAATCAAGACGACTCTGCTGGCGAGGGGGGTAGGGAGGGGTATAATTTCAGTTTCATATGTTTCCCCCGACTTGACAGTACTTGAAAAACAATGACAGTGA
This sequence comes from Osmerus eperlanus, assembly GCF_963692335.1. Taxonomy (NCBI): domain Eukaryota; kingdom Metazoa; phylum Chordata; class Actinopteri; order Osmeriformes; family Osmeridae; genus Osmerus; species Osmerus eperlanus. Next base: position 10,004,012 of record NC_085028.1, read on the forward strand.
CCCAGTTGCAGGATTCCAATTAGTATTAGATATGCAACAGTTGAGATTAGAATGCGGCTGCCTCCGCGGACTGGGCCAGATGATTACCAGCAGAGCACAAGTGTCGGGCTGTGATAAAGACGAAAGTGTGTGTGTGTATATGCGTGTGTATATATGTGTGTGTGTGTGTGTGCATATGCGTGTGTGTGCATGCATGGTGGATCGGCAGGGTGAATAGGGGAGGCAGATAAGACATGCAGGGATCGCAGCTACATATAATCTAAAACGTCAGTCGTTCTGTTTATCTGTCTGTCGGTCTGCAGAGGGGCTATTTATTAATTACACAGACATTATCTTAACCCCCCATTTCCTAATATTTAAGGGCATGTAGGCTACTGTACCTTGCACTCTATAGGGTTACGGTTAGGGTTGAACCAGATAGAAACATTCAACCAAACATTCTCTGAGCCTCTATTTTTGGTGTAATCAGTTAGAGATTATTGTATTTCAACCTAGAAATCAATACTAGTGTAATCAATGCTGGGCCTGTGTCATTTGGACACACTTTACACTACAGATTACTGATACAACAGTACATGTATGATGATTATCATGATGAATATTCATTTAGATTTGCTTCCACACTAGAAATCCTGGTCTGTGCTCTTTCTGGTTTGTAAACATTTAAATTTCAGGTAAAGGTTGATAACCATGTTCTTGTTTGTCTTGTCACCACTCAAGTGTCACCTACGGCCCTTACAAAGCTGCCATTTAGTCTAAATCGATCACTCTTTAAACATTATACAAATGGTTCCTTTTCTCATTGGGACAGTGACAAACTGTGACTCGAAAGGATTTCCTCCTCCATATTTCTGTCTGGTTTTACATGTGTCATAATGGAGGCCCCTCCATGTAACCACAGTATCGCATAACATATCAAATAATCCTGAAACACGCCTTTAGACAACGCCAAACTTACTTTAGGAGTGTCAAGCTCCCTCTGACAAAAAGGATAATGTCCTTTAAGTGCTGTCAGGGTCTCTGTTGGAGATGATCGATACGCCAGTGTACGCTTGCCATTTAACAGATATACACCATTAACTGTATTACAACGACCAAATCAAATCGGAGGTGCTTTGGAAAGGCCAGGAAGTAAATTAAAGTGTCTCTCCAAAGCTTGATCTTCTGTGCCCTTTAAATATGAGGGAAATACCAAATACCACGACTGTGTGTGTGTGAGAGAGAGAGAGAGAGAGAGAGAGAGAGAGAGAGAGAGAGAGAGAGAGAGAGAGAGAGAGAGAGAGAGAGAGAGAGAGAGAGAGAGAGAGAGAGAGAGAGAGAGAAAGTATTAGAGAGACAGACAGAGAGACAGAGGGAGAAAGGGAGACAGAAAGTAGGACAGAAGCAGGGTTAAATGGTAAATCCCTGTTCATGTCAACAGCAGTACTGAAATAAAACTATCAATCCAATAGTTGTAAACTGCTCCTCTCAAATAAATTAAACTAAAAACATTAACAATATATATTTTTTAGAAAACCAACAAATTGCTCACAGGACAGTGATACACTCATACAAAAATATTATGTTTGTGAAAAGGCAGCACCCGTTCTATGAAACTTATGGACAGAGTGAATGGATGGACGCCAACCCCTTGTTCATCAATCTACCTGTGTTTAAATAGCAGCTGCTGCCAATGGCATTTGGACACAGTCCCATCCCTTCATCTTTCCTTTATGTTTTCTCTCTCTTCTCCCTCTCCCATTCTTTCTAGCCAGTGAGCCTCATCAGCACATCCAGACTCCCACCCCGCCACCACACCCCACCACACCCCACCAAATCCCACCACACCCCACCACACCCCTGCACACCCCACCAAATCCCACCACACCCCACCACACCCCTGCACACCCCACCACATCCCACCACACCCCTGCACACCCCACCACATCCCACCACATCCCACCACATCCGAACCCACACCACCACACCCAACCACACCCCACTCCACCCCACCACATCCCCACCACATCCGAACCCCATACCACCACACCCCACCACACCCCACCACACCCCACCACATCCTACCACATCCCACCATATACCACCACATCCCACCATATCCCAACACATCCCACTATATCCCACCATATCCCACCATATCCCACCACATCCCACCACATCCAACCACACCCCACCACATACCACCACACCCCACCATATCCGAACACATCCCCACCACATCCAAACCCCATACCACCACACCCCACCACACCCCACCACATCCCACAATACCCCACCACATCCCACCACATCCCACCATATCCCACCACATCCCACCATATCCCACCACATCCCACTATATCCCACCATATTTCTAAATATGTGTAGGGTTAAACCTAATCCTTCACGTTCCCCCTCCATCCCCATTTCTGGACACCTTTGCCAGCTGGGTGGCAATACCTCTCTGATCCCACCATCACCAACCTCTTTGAGTGTACTCCCACATAGTGACTGACTTTCTTACAGATGGACGCCTGCATGACCTAGCTCAAACTGCCATGGATACTTGATTTAAAAACAGCAACAGCAACAAAAGACTACGAACAGTTTGATTGATGTGTTGGTTCCAGGTCCTTAAAACACAGTCCAGTGAGCAGACCAGCCTTGCGTTCTATAGCATATCTAAACACACAGTAAATTGACTTGAAGACACTGTTATAATTCTTAAATGAAAATGTGTGTCTGTGTTCACAATTCAGTCCTGTTTACTCAGTCAGTCCTCATCTTGGTCAGGCATGTCCAGCCATCAAATGTACCACTAGATGGCAGTCTTAGATATGTGTGAATGATAGGCAGTCCTCCATTGCCTAAAGTCGATGTGAAGCAACGGTACTGCTCAGCAGAGCAGGTGCAGGTGTCCAGATAGAGTGAGAGAACTGCAGTGCATATTCCGCACAGGCACATAGCCTAGTATGTTGACACCACACATGGTACATTATAAGATCCACACACTGTATGAATGCATAAGCACTGATGTGACCTATCTCGCTTCTTGACAAAACTACCGCCTGGTCCATAGTTATGGTTTGTCTGTCACTTATATTCTAAATCCCCCCCAAAATGTCTGCCACATCACAATCATTCAGCTCACATTGAGAATACCCACAACTGGCCGAAATGACAACTTTCAAGGTAAACATTCCTTAAAATATTTAGCTTCTGGCTTGCTCTATTTTTCACATGACTGCATCAAATTCAGTAACATGGACTGCTATCACATCAAAGGATTAGCTGTGGGTAATATTGGGTACCAGTGCAGCAACTAGTTTAGAAGTAAGTCAATGTTTTAATTTGTATTTCTTTCCACATAACTCCAAATGTCCCTCCACAAAATTAAAGTGGTGAAGTAATTTTCTAACCATGCTAGAATAATCTTGATGAATGGGATTGGGATTATAATGACCGTTAAAACTGATGGAATGGTGAAGCTGCCTTGACAAAGCTAGCTAGCTGCCACTACTACAACAGCATCCCAGAATGACAAGCCAACTCTAATGAACTCATAGATGTCAATACTTCACCAACTCGCTTGCTAACATCAATAGACAGCTACTGCAGAATGATATTCGCTGCCTGCCTCATTTGTTTTTAACCAGGTTACCTATTTTCCAGAAGAAACGTGTTTTCATCAGTCGGGCCCTTGTTGAATGGGAGGATGCTTCCGGCCAATCAGCCTGCCAACATGCAGCTTTATTTGTGCACCAGTTGAGTTAGGTTGTGGTACTCATTTCCTTTCTTTCCTTTTCACAAACCATCATTTGTGTTGAACTGACCTAAAGCCCCTTTTACCTCCCTGATTGCTACTGATGAAATGACCCACCTCTCACTGTCAGCTGTACAGTTTAATGAACATTCTCAACTTGGACTTTATGTCTTACATACAAAGAAATACAACACCCCCCCCCCCCCTGAAATAAATACTCCCCATTTGACACCACACTAACATCTATGCAAGGATGAAAAAAGGAGAAGAATATTAGAGACAGAAAAAGAAGAGGAAGGGTTGCCTCTCGAGAATACTGCCCTCGTTAAGCACTTCAGTCATTTATTAAAAGCCAGTCAGTGGGTTTGGGAGTCCACAAAGGGGCGGTGGGGGGGTGGGGGTGGGGGGGCTGAGATTTCCGTTGCCTGCCAATAAGCATGTAGACGTGATTTTTCTTTCCCTCAATTGGTTTGTTGTTGCACTTTTTGGTGTGACAAAGCGAGGTGGTGTTGGTAATAGCAAGCCTAGCTCCCTCTCTCCTGTCTTTTTTCTCGTTCTCTGCACACTTCAATGGAAAGCTGTCAAAGATATCGGGGAAAGCTAGATTGGTCTAGAGACTGATAAAAATGGGCTCGGATTAGTTGTTATAGCCGTCAATAGGATGTTTTATGGCGAGAGGTAGGTTGTCTTTCGCATGGTTGAATCTACATGTTCATTTTACTGGGTGCTCTATGGACATAATGGGTACCTAGGGGTTTGTCACTGTTTTTTCCTCAAGATTTCTTTCTTTCTGTCCATTGTTCTGTCTTTCTTTTTCTCTCTCACACACACACACACACACACACTGCATCATCAAGGGTCAGCTGTGACCCAGGATTTTACACATAAATACACACACACACACGATCATCTCCATCTACCATCCCAACATGCACAGTGGATAGCCTTTCCTATTACATTTCAGTGGATGTTGTGTCATCAGAACTGGCACACATACACACGCACACACAGACGCACACACAAACACTAAACAGCCTAATCCTCAATCCCTGTTTGAAATGCAGGGCCAGGGTCAAGGATTACAATAAATTCTGATTATCAAATAATGCATGTATTCTTATTCCAATGCAGCACCATGGCTTGCCACCCACACTCTAGAATACCCAACCAGAAAGAGGTGGGGGAAAGTGAGAGAAAAAGAGCGAGACACAGAGAGAGGGAAAGTGAAGGAGACAGACAGAGAGGAGGGGGGTGGAGGTATAGAAATGGGAAACATTGAGTTTTGAGGCTCTTTACTGAGACATCCTCAAATTAAAACAATACAATACGAAAAGGGGAAGAGGAAGTGTACCAAAGGATGGGCTGGCGTGTTGTCGTAGTGTGACAGTCTGAAGGAAGACGAGAAGACACAGCAGAGGAAGTGATGAGTCGGGGAGGAATATGAAACAAGGAAAAACGAAGGAGATGGATGAAGGGATGAAAACACTCCCAAAACACAGGGGACTGGTGAAAGCGGGATGACAAGCAGGAGAGTTGGAGCTAGAAGGTGCCAGAAGACTGCATTCCCAGGTTAGGGACGGAGGGAGACTTCTTGATATCCTCCGTCTCAGTCTCTTCCCCGCTCTCCTCCTCCCTCTTCCATCCTACTATCTGACTGTGGATCTGTCCAGAGCCCTAAGGTGCAGTGCTTTCTGTGCAAGGAACATGGACAGGGCTATCTCACACCCCCATCAGGAAGATTTTGGTTGTGATACAACTGTGTGTGTGTGTGTGTATGTGTGTGTGTGTAAGAGAGAGACTATGTGTGTTTGTGGATGAGTATATGTGGTTAGTAGGGGACGCTATTGGGAGACACTCCATAAAGAAAAAAGGAGCGTGCCTATGTAATTGCATGAGTGTGTGTGGACGCATCATTTGTGGTTTTAATGTGCACCTATATGTGCATGCATGTGTGTGTGTGTGTGTGTGCTCATGTGTGTGCATGTGTGGTGTGCCATAGGCTCCTCCAGTCCCCTGGCTCTCTCCGTTGGGCATTAACATTCATGGAGCCAGCGGGGCATGTCAGAGCCCATAAAGACCCAAGAGAGAGAGGCCTACTCTGGGGCAGAGCTGTGGGGACACTGGGGGAGGGGTGGTGGAAGCTGAAGGGCCTAGCGGCTAAATGTAATGGGAGAATATGTATGTGTTTGTGTGTGTGTGTGTTGGCATTTGTGTGTGAAAATGGGTGCATGTGTCTAACCGTGTGTATTTGCACGTGTGTGGGGATGCTCCGTGTGTGACATATGTGTTTGTGTGCGTTTACGTGTGGATTTGTGGGTGAGTGTGTGCATGGTGATTGTCCTCAGGCAAAACATTTATTCTGAACACACACACCCGAAGGTCAGTGGTCACGGCTCTTCCCTCCCCAAAAGGTCACTGGCTTCTTTGATGTGGGAGCCATACATCACCATTATTACTGTAGTCTATTGATCCCTATGGAGATGAGGCCCTGGGTCCAGAGCATGGGTGACTGGGGCTGGGGTTAGGCTCAGGGTTAGGTCCCCCCTTCAAGTCAGATATGGGCTGCTGTTTGGCATACTGAACCCTGATCAGGAGAATATGTACACCGGCATACACCAACACAGAGAAGCATGCACGTTTACATGCAAATATATAAAGGTCTGACAGACAGCTGACCCTTGAGGGGTTTTGTTTTCCCCTTCTTTTTAGTGTCTGGTGGTTATCTCTACAAAGTCAATTGAAACGTTCCATTTAAAACTTTTTGAACTTGTCCTTCAAAGGTAGCATGATAACGGAACTTGGCCGTAAGAAAAAGAAACCGTTAGACGGAGCCTCTCAGCTGTGCTCACGCAGATGACCCTGACCCATGACCCTGAGAGCTTTGCGGCCGTTGTCGAGCATTTTGTCACCATGACTCTGGGGTCAACTCACTTCCTGTTCTTGCCGGTTGCCGTGGCTACAGTCCGAGAGGGGCACGGTGTTAGAAGTGTCACCACACGCCTGTGTGCCCACATCCATCACCCACACTCTGAGATGCCAACCTTCGCCACCTGTACTAATATGCCATCTTTAGACATTTCCATGCCAAGCGGTTGAACCAAAGTCAAACCTCAAAATCATCCGCTATTTTTGACCCAGAGGTGACTGGGGCAGACATTTTAAAGAGGACGTCTTTTTACCTGGACGACCATCGTTTGTCCTTTATAACAATTTGAGAGATAGCGAGATACCGAGTCAATGAGAAAAAGAGACAGGAATAGAGAGAGAGAGAAAGAGAAAGAGAGAGAGAGGATGAGAGAGAATGAGAGATGGGAAGAGAAAGTGGCGTTCTAATGATGATGTATGCCTGTCCCTTACTCAGTGACACCATTTCCTGAGATTGGCATGACGGGGATTGTGTCTGCATGTGTGTGTGTGCGTGCGTGTGTGTGTGTCTGTCTGTTTCTTTAGCCACACAGTCACAAGGCCAGCCAGAGGAAACCCAGTATAAACTGAACCGCCCTCCTATAAAAGTCTTAACAAGGCAGTTAAACTAAGCCACCAACTAAAATATTGCCTTTAGCCATCACGGTACGATAAAGGTGGAGGTTTCTCACTTAATCAGGGCTTAACCTATGGATGGTTAGGTTTAATGTTTTACTCAGCTCAGCATATAAGACATCCTGAACTTGAACAGCCAGTGGTAGAAACAAACTACTCAGTAGTCATTCACAGATATTTTACTTAGCTAGTTCGAATAAAAATATCACAGTATATCTCTCTCACGTAAAAGTCCTGTGTATGCAAAACAAAAAGTCGATGATACGATGTGATGAACGTCTGGTGTTTTTTGGACTTTGAAAGATAAATAACATTTTTGAAGTTCCCGGTTATGAGACAGACAGGAATTTTCAATCCCCTTAAGATGCTAACATGTGGAAAAGTCAAATTTTATGAGCTTTTATGGGCTTGACTGAAGAAAGTCTATCTAGAGTCTAGAGGAAGCTGGAGGAAATATGAATGTTGAAGGACATACAACTGCAGTCTGCTTACGGGTGAAGGTTTAGACAAATGACAAGAATCCCATTTTACCAAGCTACATTGCATAAGTACTTAATGCACCTCTACTTACATCTTATTCAGCATCATATTTCGAGTGGAAATGGTGTTGTGCCACTAACGCATAGACGTGTGACCAAACACACACAAACATGCACACATACGCACACAACTCAATCAATAGATGCGTATTGCATCTGCTCCCCTTCATGGCCTTCATCGGCTTTGATGTGATGGACTTATGAATGTACGCGCACACACACACACAGACACACACACACAATGCACTCCCACTCTGAATGGAGCTGAAAGAGTAATGAGTGGTACTCCAGAGACAAAGGTGAGAGTCCGGACGTTGGTTTGCACAACAGCTTATTTGTTTGAGTGTGGAGCCGGGATGTGGGTTTTCGTAGTATTGTTATGTGATCTTATTTCTGAGTGGGGACATGAATGTGCCTGGCCGTGCATAAGAGTTGGTATATGTACTGTTAATGGTTAAGTGCACTCTTCTCTTGTAGTGCTGTGGAGAGCTTCAGGTGTTCTCAGAGGTGTGGTTGCAATTGTAGCCTTTGCGTGCATCTCCGTATTGGGGCGTTTGTGCACTTTTCTGTGCGCGGTCAGGGCGCATGTTCCGAGTGGTGTGTGCGCTTGCGTTCACACGTGTCTGTGTCTGTGTACGTTTGTGCTCGTATTCAGTTTCCACTGTGTGTATTAGAAAAGGAAGTGCGTCTCACGTACAGTATGCAATATTTACGACGGCCTCTACCCCTGAACCTACACCAACATACCTCATACTTAGATTTCCCTGGAAACCCTCTCTCTCTCTCACTGTGCCATTCAAGACAAAGGGAGACCTCAAAAAGCCAAGCCTATCTCCAGCACATGTCACTGTTAATCAAAGACAATTAAAAAACGGGGGCTCTTGCTGCTATCCGCCGGCATGATTTATGAATATATTACAGGCTTCATTTGTATGCAATAGATCATATTTGTTGAGGAGACTTCCCCCGTGGAGTCTATTGGCTGTCTCGGAGGACGGATACTGTTGCAGGGGGGAAGATAGTGAAACCGCTTCAGAGAAAGATAGAGCCAGACGAACTGCCGTCGTGCTGGGGAGGGATATCAAAGCAAAGAGGGCGTAATAGGGCTTGTTGTAGCAAGAGACTCCAAGAGCACAATCACAGAGACTAATGGAGGTTTACATACACTGTGTACTGGTGAATTGAAGACTAGAGATATTGGAGGAGCAATATGGGGGTTGTCATATTTTTTGTTGTAATTAATTACTTCTGTTCTGTCAATTCTAAAGATTTTTTTTTTCTCATTTTCTATGTTGCAGTGATCAAAGTTTGCAATCAAAAGTTTACCATTTGAAAAATAATGGAAACAAAAAGATAGACAATGAGCTGGACTGTATATTGGGCCTGTTAAACATTCAATTGATCATTTACTCTGGAATAAAAATACACACACACACACACATACATGCACACTAATGCAGGATGTGAGCCAGCACACATCTGATGGATGCAGACAGAGTACTCCCCCAGCCCCCCCAGCCCCAACCCCCCCAGAGTGTCACTTGATAGTAATCAGCCGTTGCAGAGGGAGAGAGGTTGTGGGTCAGGTGGATGTGTGGGATAAGGAGAGAAGTGGATGGTGGGCTCAGGTGTGTGTGTGCGCGTGTGCATATGTGTGCACGTGCCAGAGAATGTATTGTGCGTGTGTCTGGAGAGAGCCCATCTAAAGGACAGTAATTACAGTCACAATGTGCGTGTGTGTGTGTGTGTATATATATAGTGGGGTTGCACCAGATCAGGAGGTGCAATGTGAGGGGAGCGTGGCAGTTTGCGCGACACAGTGACAAATGGTGATCTGATAAGAGGAGATGGAGGGGGGGCGGGGGCAAGGGGGCGGGGGCGGGGGCAAGGGGAGGGTTGAAGAACGGGTCAATACCACTGCGCGCATGTGTGTGTATGTGTGTGTGTGTGTATGTGTGTGTGTGTGTATGTGTGAGCGGAGGCAGGGAGCATTTGATGAAGGTTATTAATCTAGCGGGAGGCATGCGTCATCATTCAAAAGAGAGCCTTGGTCAATAGGTCTGATGGAACTCACCACACACACTCCACCATAGGACGAAAACCAAGGTGGAGAGTATGAGTAAAGACGAAGAAAGGAAGGTTTAGAGTGGATAAAGGGAGATCAAGAGCAGGGATGAGAAAGTGACCCAGTAGGAAAGAGAGAGCAAGAGAGGGAGAGAGGGAGAAAGAGATGAGATGAGTTGAGAATTGAAAGAAGGACTGAAAAGTACAATGCCGTCCTCCCTGCCAACAGTCCAACTTTTCTGTCCTGGACGAACAAATGGCCATATTTTCATAAAAGATTGTCCCAAAAAAGTGAATCCTAAATGCTTGACAGACGGCCACAGACAGTTGTTTCTCTGCTAACTCCTCTCAATTTGGCTGTATGGAATTCCACCGCTAGCTGTATGCCTGTTAAGAGTAAACAGCTTTATGGCAATATTTCAGGCCCGGATTGTCTACCTCCAGTTTTATTGGTGTGACTGAATGTTCCAGATGCTTCCCTCATACTCAGAGACGCAGTAAAAAGCTAAATGAATTGCCATTACCATCCACAAACATTTGGTAGGCTGCAAGCAGATGGGGACAGAAGCTGTTTGCAGTACTACAAATGGAAAGGGAGCATTCCCTCAAAACTGCTCGGTAGATCATTGGGAGTTATTGGAGAGAGAGAGCGAGAGAGAGAGAGAGAGAGAGAGAGAGAGAGAGAGAGAGAGAGAGAGAGAGAGAGAGAGAGAGAGAGAAAGAGGGAGAGAGAGAGAGAGAGAGAGAGAGAGAGAGAGAGAGAGAGAGAGAGAGAGAACAAGAAAGAGAGAGGGAGAGAGAAAGAGGGAGAGAGAGAGCAAGAAAGAGAGAGGTTTCAGTGCTGTGACATTGGAACAGTAGAGTGAAAGGTGTTTGTAGTGGTGAGAATGACATGGACAAACATACATGCAGCCCTGCGGACACACAAACACACACACACACACACACACACACACACACACACACACACACACATACATACAAAGGTGTCTCGCACAAGCTGCATTTAAAGAATCAATTAACAAAAAGAGCATGAACGTTGACTGTGACCTTTCAATAAGGGACATTCAAAGAGCAGCTCTTGCTTATGGGGAAAGCAACTTTGCGAAGAAGGAGTTTCTCCTTGGCCACTTTTGCCTTTAAAATGGACTAACGTGAATATTTATTCACTCGCACACACACAGTTTGTGGGAAATGAAGTCCAGGAATTAATGAACTGACCATGCAAGTGACATTTAGGTGTTGATTGTGTATGCGTGTCCTGCTTGTTCAGCCACAGTACTTTAACATAAAATTATTTCCACGGAATGGTTTTTAGCCGCGTGTGAAAGTTAATTCTTATCAATACTTTCATTCCATCCGGTGAGATGGTGTGTAGTAGAGTAACTCTCAAGGAGTGCCTACTCACCCGGTCTGCCTTCACGCCTGTGCTTGTGCATGTGGAACGGTGAAGCAGCGTTTGTATTCCAGTGTTTGTTGTCATGCATGTTACCGGAATCTAGACAGTGTTCCACATACGGCCCAGCAGGGGTTAACACCAACTGTGTGTTGAGAGCCACCAGACTGCCAGGGGGTCCAAGGCCCCCCTCCCGCCTGTTCACAGCCCCCCTCCCTGCATGGGGCCCCCCTCCCTGCATGGGGCCCCCCCTCTCAGTCTGGGGCCCACAGTGGCAGATGGCCAGGCTGGGCTGCACTGAACACGGCACACTGGTGTGTGTGTGTGTGTGTTTGTGTGTGAGAGTGTGTGAGAGTGTATGTGAATGGGAGCCACCTGACACAGAGCAGCTAGCGCACACACACACACACACACACACACACTAATGTCACCCATACATCCACACAACGTACAAATTCGCTAATGAGCGCATTAATACACACACATGCACGTTGCACATGGACTCACAAACACATAGACTTTCACTGACATAAACACACACAGCATGCATAGAATCCCACTCTCTCACACAAACATCACTTTCTCATACATACCTTGAGCCTCTCTCTACTTCAGTCTCAGCCAATCAGACATGGCCATCCAATAGACAGATCACCACCTGTGAGGACAGACACACACACACACACACACACACACAGCCACCTGCCAAGATGGAGAGAGATTATCTGTGCCTCACCATGAGGAGTTGAGGGTGACAACACACACACACACAGAACCACACACACACACACACACACAGAACCACACACAGTCTCAGTCTCAGTAAGAGCAGAGATGTCAGCGCACTGGCACACACACACACACACAGCCAGCGCCACCTGTGCCACCGCATGGAGACACAGAGGGGCAAAGGCAGACTGGCACCAGCGAGCAGGTAGGCATGGAGACCGTGTTGCCCCCTCTTACCCACCCTATCAGCTGGCATCTCGGAGATTAACACTCCGATAGGCAGATAGGCTTGTTAACACATGCTCCTAGCTACCCCACCAACCAAACACACAGATGCACACACACGTATTGTAGTTGTCGCACATACACCAATCCATGAACATTTTACTAGCATGTGCAAACACTATGACACCTACACACATGCATGCACACAAACACAAATCCACGCACGCGTGCACACACACACACACACACAGCATGAAATCCTTTCTCCACAGAGAGCAGATTTGAGGCTCATCATCTCCATTCTGTCCGTGTGGATGTGTGAAGTGTGCGTGGATGCACAGGAGCAATCTAGGCCAGGATTAGCTCCACCACTCTCTGGGCTTGGAATCTGGTGAAGGGGGCTGAAGGGGTGGAGGCAGGAGAGACTCAGGATGGTGCCCAGGGTTGAGGGTTGAGGGCTGAGGGCGGGCCAGGCTGGGGGGGGGTGCATGGCATGCTTGGAGTGCCAGGTGTGGGTGTTGGTATGTTGTCCTGGTGGTGCATATCAGCAAAAACAGGAAGAACTAGAGAGGGTACAATTTCTGGGGAAATTGTAGGGTGTGCTTGCTTGTGTCGGTTGCACAGGGGTCCGTTTTTGGATGACATTTTTACAACTGATATTTCTGTATATTTTATATAAAAATGCATACTTATTATTTATAAAGATTACATAGATTTAAAAAAAAAAATTTGCTGCTCATTTACAACTGAAAATACGAGTGAAGTGTAGAATGAAATAGATGTCTTATTTCCCCTGCAAGAGGCAGCCTCATCGTTGAATCAAAACGAATAAATTTGGCAGACCTGTGTAAAAATTGACTTAATCTCTATGATTTAAACGTCCTTTTAAGTTTTTCCCTTCTCGTGATATTTTAAGGCATTTAGCCTACTCATATTGCATTCATTCATGAATAAAGAACCCCCTTTGAAGATTATTCTACGACGTTACCGGCAGTAGAAGATGGAATCGTGATTCAAACAGTACCATCTGCTAACTGAAAATATGCCCCCAAAAACGTAAATAAGCTTGACATTTATTTAGTGGAAAATCGCTTTCATAAAAAGCTCACTGGTAGCGATCATTGTCAGTAACAACGCCAAGTGCGATATAGCCCTGTGTGGAGAAGCTGCCTCGGTAAATTGTACAGTACAGTAGACTACTGCTGTGTTCGTCTTGGTAGCGATTGCGTTGGTTGAATTTGATTTAACGTTCCGTTGTACGGTTTAGCCTGAAATTAATTATTTTCATGAACAGATTGACAAAGTTTAGGCTGTGGCAATGAAGTTAAGGTTAGTAGTTAGATAGACTTTTGATTTAAGTACTAGTAAGGGGAGTGCCGAACATGTTCTGTCGCCGTTTGACTTCCTACAGTTGTGTAGATGTTTTTGTAGTGTCTCGCGTAGGCTACAGCGTTGCAGTGAGCAACACTGGTTTGAAACCACAGGTAATGATAATTTCACCCACAAATCGTTTACTTGTAATCTAATGTCATAATAAATCCTACAACGAAAATGTATTTATGAGGAATGTTTATTTTAACGATTGAAAACAGATGCATCATAGACCACTGTAGTATGTGTTGCCCGGGCAACAGAGGCTAATGTCATGATGCTAATACTTCAGTGACATAGTAGACTACTGTTTCCGAAAGTAGATGTACTTCCTTAATAAAATCAGCTTATATTGTACATTTCACGTCACAATTGTGTGTCATATCACAAAGTTAAATTAGTAAATAGTTATCACCCTGGCCTCTTTGCTTGTGGCGTTTCTGCAGCTGCCTTGCAGTAAAGCAGTTAGCTTAGCTATCTCCCAGAAGTTAACGAGCTGCTAAACTAATGTTCTGCTAGAGGTAGTCACGCGAGTTTTCGTGACGTTGGTGACGTAAGTAGCGTCATTGACTGTGGCTAGCAAGTTAGCCACCGTTAGCTTCACTTTTCGCCACAAAAACTTCATTTCCACCATGCAACGGAACGTAAATCCCAATAGAAGCAACTCAATCGCTACCAAGACGAACCTTTTGACACCGCCGTTGTGTATGTAGTCCAAATATTGACTGATCCTTAGGGGGGCGAAAATAAACAATAAATAATATATATGTGAGAGAACAAAGGTTGTGCCCTTGCCGAAGGCAAAGCACACCCAATGAGAAGCTCATAAAACCACTTAATTTAGTGATTTAATTGGTTTGCGTGCCTCAATTGGGATTCAAAAAGGTAAAGTATAAAATGCTGAATTACAAATAGAATCACCATTATGCTACAGTATGTGGAGAACATTGTATTTTGCAAAGCAGCTCACTTCCTCATAGTTTTCTTTCTCTCTCCGCCCAGTCTGCCTCTCCCTCTCCCCCATCTCTTTCTTTCTCTCTTTCCCTCTCTCTCCTGTGGGGGTGTTTGGTAGTGCGAGCCTACTCCTCATATCAACTGTACAGCTATGACACTGGCTAATGGTTGGTGGGCCAGCGATCTGGAATAACATCAGTCTTGGCGCGGGTCTTCCAGTCCCTCTCAATGGCATCTCTGGCAAATGAGGGCTCTTCCACACACCCAGCCCCCTCCCCCTCCCCCTCCCCCTCCCCCTCCGCCTCTCCCTCTCCCTCTCCCTCTCCCTCTCCCTCTCCCTCTCCCTCTCCCTCTCCCTCTCCCTCCCCCTCCCCCTCCCCCTCCCCCTCCCCCTCCCCCCCTCTCTCTCTTTCTCTCTCTCTCTCTCGTCCCCTTCTTTCCCTCTTTCTCTCCCCCTATTCTTTTCTTATTATCCGTTTTAACACTCCCTATCTTTCTCCTTACCTTTGTAGGTTTCGTTCCTGTTCTCTCTCACATCTCTCTCTCTCCCCCGCCTTCTCTACCCCCCCCTCCCCCAAATGTGCCCGTCGAAGAACGACAAGTTTATTATCACCAGAACACAGCGCACCTTTTCCCACTGCCATGTTTGTCCGACAACACCCCCCTCCTCCCCCCCCTCCCGCTCCTTCTAAAATAGCCCTGGCAGCCAATCTGTCAGTTTATCACGGCTACTTCATCACAGTCACTCTTGGCAGCTAACTACAAGCCTTCCCCCAAATTCTACCACTGCACGCACACACACAGGCAAAAACAGACACACGCACGCAAACACACACACATGCATCGACTCTTGCAAACACTTACAGTATATGCACACACACAGTCAGAAACACACACACACACGTCTGCACGAATGCGAAAGCCGTGATGAGGAGGTGTGAGTGTTGGGTAAACAGGAACGCCTGAGGCCAAGCGCCAGTAAGCTGCTGCTTCCCACTGAGAAGCTCATGTACATTACAGGGAGCATGCGGCGACACGTGGGCTGTCAGGCACACGTCCACTTCCACACCCTGACACTTTATATATGGATCAGTGCTTACATACTGTCGCATGTCAATATTGTGCCCACTCTCACATAATGCATTAGAGCACAAGGGCTTGACCATGTGTAATGTTTAAGATGGACGGTTGATGGCATCTGGATTGAAGGGGCCATCACTGAACCGTCACTTCGGTTCCTTTCAGATTTGTAAACAACGACCGGTCCACAGCTGCACTTTGGGTTCAGTACCTCACAGAGCCTGACATAAAACCATTTCTGGTGTACCGAACACTCCAATTCCCTCTCTCAGAGGATACACTGATGAAAAGGGAGGGTGGGGGGGAGAGATGAGAAGAAGAGCAGAGAGATAGATTGGAGAAAGAGGCAGCAGACTGAGGAAAAGAAGCAGAAGAAAAACGGAGAGGTGGATGAGGGAAAGGAAGGAGAGGTGTGCATATGCCAAAGCAGAATGGAGGGAGGGTAGTTAAGCGGGGAGGAGGAACGGTGGCGGACAAACCCAGGAAAAGCAGCACTGAGCAGGGATGACAGAACGGCGGGAGGAAACCCAGGGTAGAGAAAGAAAGAGAGACGGAGAAAGAGAGCCGGAGAGAAGGCTGGTAGAGGGACACAGAGAGAGACACCGATGGAGAGCGATAGAGAGGGAGAGGATGAGCGAGTGAGGGAGCAGGAACGGAGCCATGCCTGGCAGGCCGGCAGATGTCTAGCGGTGATGTACGAGGCCGCGGCAGCGGCGGTGGCATCGTCGGAGGCTGCTGCTGCTGCTTGCCAGACAGCGGCTAAGTGATTAGGGACGCGCCGGCGTAACCCTGCGCCATATTTAGCGTCGGCGGGGCGCCGGGCCCTGGGCTCCCTCCCGGAGGGCCGCGCCAGATGTTGCAGAGTCGTGGTGGCACGCCTGGAGGAGCAGGGTGGCAGCAGGGTGGCACAGCGAGACTGGTACTGTGTGGATAACATCCCCTCTATCCTCCTCTCCCCCCCTCATCCCCCCCTCCCACCCCCCTCTTTCCCCCACTCCCCTCTTTCTCTTTCCCCCACTTGCCTGCACCCCCCACCCCCCCTACTCTTTGACCCCCCCCCCCCCCTTCCCCTTCCCCTCGCCACGCTAACAAGTGTCCCCCATTATTGCCCGTCCCCTCTTCCTCCCTCTCTCTTCTCCTCTCTCTCCTCTCCCTGGCGTTCCCTTCGCTCCAGGACACTCCGCTGGGGGGTTGACCAAGATTAAGTTTTGACGGGCAGGACCATTTGTTTTAATCAGGTATTTGCAGACGCTTCCCTGACCTCCATTAGTTGAAATTTTAATTTAAATTAACCCCCACTACTACCCCAATTAACCCCCCACCCCCCTTGCCGAGCGCCCCCGATGCACTCCTTGTATCTGTTCCTGGATGAGAAGAGTGGTGGGGAAAAGGAAGAAAATACAAGGGGGGGGGGGGGGGGGGGGGAGAGACAGAGACAGAGAAAGAGAGAGAAATGACTGTGTCTTCTGCGAAGGTGTACAGGCGGCAGCGTCACACTGAGTACATACTGACTGTGCTGGGCTCTCCGGCGGCTGTTTGCTATGGCTAGACAGGAGGGAGGGAAGAGGACGGGCGGAGGAGAAGGAGAGGAAGCGAATAATTATACAGTGGTTTATATCTTAAGCCATCCTACTTAAGATAAGTGTGTGTGTGTGTGTGTGTGGCCCCCTCCGCAGCACCTGTTTCATAGCCTAGGGGGGCTTTGCTAAGAAAGCTGTCAACGTAGCCCCCCCACCCCTCACCTCCCCCCTGCATAGTGTTTTAGATATTAGTCTGTTACAGATGGTGAGGTGTTTGTGTTTAGCCTGTCTGGATGTTTGGGGTTTGTTTGCATTTGTGTCTTGGTGGATTGATGCTGAGGTGTGAAGGATAAGGCTTTACTCTTTCGAGGATAGGTTTTGCATTGGTAACCTTTACTTATCCGGGTCAGTCAATTAACAATGGGTCTGTATATACAGTATGTAGTATAGCATAAGACGGCTTGAACCGTCCCTGAGGCAATTAAGATGTGTGGGATAATACAAACTAATACAAGATGCTATGGAGATGGCCATACATAGATTTAATATAGATTGTGTATAGACATTTCAATTTAAATGAGTGTGAATCTGGGCTTAAATAGTGGATTGTGTGTATATGGTGATATGTATGGGATTAAAGTGAGTGGAGGGAAGTGTGTACTGTAGGAACACGCGTCAGGGTTGGCCCTCCAGCACCGAGGCGTGATTTATGACACGCGTGTAGATGACTTGCTGACTGAAACCTTCCCAAGGATGCAAAGCAAAGGAAAAAATGAACACCATCCCCCACAACCCCCTCCTTCCTTATGAGCATCAACTGCCATGGCGCGTGGATGTGTGTGTGCCAAGCATGCTAAATAACAAAAGCGTTGCATCAGCGCCAACATTAAGGGAGGCCCCAACACTGCCCTCCCCTTCACCTGTCCGATGACTAGAGAGAGGGGGGGTTGGGCAATGGGTGTGCTTGGGGGAGGGGGGGGGATTTCAGGGTCCTATGAAGGACAAAGGGGCCCTTTGTCACACCTCCCCCCCCCCCCAACCACCCCTTGCGTAGTCCGCCACACATAGCCATCCCTCATGTTGGACCCCCCAACTTCCAGTGTTTGCCCCCCCCCCCCCCACCCCCCACCATGGACCTGTCCACCCCGGGACTGACTGGGGCCAGGACCAGATGTCTGGGTCTGCGGTGTGTATGCATGTGTTTGTGTGCTGGGGGGTTTAGGGGTGGGAAGGGCCTTGGTGGGCTTTGCCCTTGAACAAGGAGCCTCGGCTAAACTATGTCCTACCACAGGTTATTCTGCCCTTCAAGAGCCCTCCTTCTAATGAGGGTATTTGGCTTTTACCAGTGGAATCTAACTGAAATAATAATGGCAGTGGATGAGATTGTGTTTTCAAACAAATGGTCACTACGGTGAACGCCATTAACATTGCATAATTGGCGGAACGGCGGAAGACAAGGACAGGAAGGGAAATGTGTGTCTCGATCTGAAGACTGATTTCACAACCGATTTAGATCTGAGCTTGTCTCGCTAAGGACCACATTATCATTGACTGGCAGAACACCCTGATGATAGACACACTCAATCCACACCTCCACACCACCAACACTCCACCCCCCAACACACAAACACCTCCCTCCTACTCACCCTCCACCCACACATATCCACACCTCCACTTTTTTTTATACAGTATAAGTTATACCTGCAAAAGCCTTCCCACAGTTCCCTGGAATCCCAATCAGAGGCTTCCATCGCAGGGCCACATCCATCGGGGGGAACAAATTACAGCGGGGATTAGGACTGGGCATGGGGAATAACCCTGTGTTTTATCAGCCGGGCCATGTACCGCCAGCCCGAGCCGCTTATATTTCAGGTAAACATAATCCAGATTGTGCTCTGGCGGGGGGTAGATTCAATTAAGATACCGGGACAACTTTGTTAATGCGGTCGTATCTTAATACCCCTGCGACTGGGCTGTAATGAATCTGGGCTCAGGGTAGGAGCTGGGAGTCAGGGACAGGGACAGGGACAGAGCTTGGTAATACAGTTCAGTGATATTGCTGAGGCTGGGCTTGGAGGAGAGCTGAGGACTGCGACTGTGGCCGGTACACATACAACCAAGCGAGCAAGCAAGATGGGAAGTTACAGTGCTCACATGGAAACCACACAGACTGTTCTAAAGCTATATCTGTCGATTCCTTCCTCTGTGTCACCGTCTTTCCTGTTTTCAGCACCCCAATACCCTAATGCTTCTTCGAGTCAGGGTTTGAAAACAAACCGCAACACCACCACCACCAGACAGGCTTTGTTATTCAGAGGTCACCAATACTGCAGTAATCTTGATTCAAAGCTGCCCACCCCCACCTCCCATGCCCCCCCCCCCCCCCCCCCCAGACCCGTGCAGGGTGAGCAGATGAGAACAGACACAGGGACCAGAGTCTCTGTCTCTCCCTTGGACGTTAATATTTACTGACAGCTCCGGGTTGGTCTTACAACATTAAAGGGGATCTGGAGAGGGACTCTGAGGAGTAAAACCCAGGGAGGGAAGATGAGACTCAAAGTCTTAGTCTGATGATATGCTGCGAGATGCTTGTCCTTGAAGAAAGGGAATTAGAGGCTGGAGAAGTCAAAGGGAAAACAGGGAAGAGAGGGACAGAGAGATGAAGAGAGGGTGATGAGGCGAGAGGGTGAGAGAAAACAGAGGATGAGGTGTCAGGTGAGATGGGGTAGGGGAGAAAAGGGAGATGAAGGGAGGAAGAAGGGTGAGGGAAGATAGAGAGAAAGGACAGATAAAGAGAAAAAAAAAGAGTGAGAGGCTGTGTTGGGGAAGAGAGAGAGAGCGAGAGAGAGAGAGATAGAAGGACGGCCACGAGAGAGAGAAAGATAAATAGAAGACGTAAAAAAGGCAAATCAAGACTTCCTTCACGGATGTTGGGAGGTGGGGGGAGCGGGGGTGATGCGGGGAGCACTGACTCATACGAAAGTGTGCTACCACAGGACGCGGCAGACAATCCCCTCTCCAGGAAACAGAAGATCAAAGGGGATTTAAGTCGTCAAGACTTGTTCCATGCAAATCCAACTAGCAGCCTCCTCCCAGTGCTACTCCCCTCCGTGTTGATATCTGTGTGAAGGGCGAAGGAGCTTCGGGGGAGAGTCGCTGGGCTCACGTGGGCACCAATCACAGCCAGCCTGGAACTCCTAGAAGACCAAGTTGTGAAAGCAGTTGGGCTTAGCAGTGGTTGGCCACAGCAACAAAGTTGAGCAAAATATGGCAGCACGATTTTGATGATTGTGTTCAAATGAAAGAGGCATCGATTGGTCTCTGTCGGTACAGTGAGTGTGTATACATAGCTATTAGCACCGTAACGTGAAGATGAAAGGCCAAGGACAGTACAATTTCATCAGAATCAGTTGTGTGTGATAGATTGAAAACCCATGGTTTAACTTGCACAGAGTTTGCAAAAAAAGGACATTTCTATTTCATAGAAAGTAGCAGGGCCTTTGTCAAACATGATCCAAACCATAGTTGAAAGAAAAAAAAGGATTTTAGTTCACATACTGTTGAGTACATCTACATACAGGCTTTAGGAACCTGCTAGACAGAGAAAATATACAGTTACTCTATGGACACAACAGCCAGCAGAAGTACAGAACCACCAAAGAACACACAGCCCTGCCCACAGCGTCGCGCAGACTCACCCACCCACACAAAAGCACATAGTAAGAAACCAGGAGAGAAAGAGCAACAGGGGAGATTGAGGGGGAGACAATAATTCATTATTTGTCTTGTTTTACAAACAGCCCTCTCAGAGAAATTCAATTTATCCATGAGAGCGAGAGACAGCGAGGCTGCGAGGGTGGCAGCGTCGGGGACGTGGGGATATGAAGAGACGTCAGCCTCACGGGGAGAGAGACGCCGCTCCCCCTGTGTGACAGCTCCCCTCAAGAGGCACCAGCAACAAAAAAAAACTAAGCTCACAGGAAAAAGACAAGTCCCTCCCTAGGTGTGAGCCTGTATGTGTGTGGGTGTGAGAGACAGAGAGAGAGAGAGAGAGAGAGAGAGAGAGAGAGAGAGAGAGAGAGAGAGAGAGAGAGAGAGAGAGAGAGAGAGTGAGAGGAGAGAGAGAGGAGAGAGACGCACGCACAACTGTTCTCTCATGTTTCTCTGTGCAGACTCCTCCAAAGGACCTGCGTTTCCAAGACAAGCTGCTCTCCTTCATGCCAGCCTCTCCAGGCCCTGGGGGGAGCGAGACTGGTCTCCCAGCATGACAGCGTCTCACAGCCGCCCATCTCATCCCATTGAGGGGAGAGAGGGACCAGCCCCCCCCCCCCCCCCCCCCCCCCTCTTGTGAAAGCCTCTCCAAGCCCCTGAGATGGAGCCTGGTCCCCTGGTGTGACAGCCTCTCAACCCCCCCTGGAGGGAGACCAATGTCCCCCTGTGATAGTCCCCCCAATCCCCCTAGAGAGAGAGAGAGAGAGAGAGAGAGAGAGAGAGAGAGAGAAGAGAGAGAGAGAGAGAGGAGAGAGAAGAGAGAGAGAGAGAGAGAGAGAGAGAGAGAGAGAGAGAGAGAGAGAGAGAGAGAGAGAGAGAGAGAGAGAGAGAGAGAGAGAGAGGGACGGAGGGAGGGAGGGAGGGAGGGAATAACTCCGCTCCGAATAACGCTCCCTCTGACCACAGGGCTTTATTCAAAGAGATAGAAGGTACAGCACTAGTTTAGGATAGCACAAACACAGGTCTTAGCCTGCACTTAGACACCAAAACCTTCCTCTTCCTCCCCCCTCCCTGCAGCCCACGACAGCTAAGCCAAGTTAGAGCAAAATATTCATAAAATCTCAACCCGTCCTTCCTTATTTCTTTCCTTCCTTCCCTCCCTCCCTTCATCTCCCAGACTGCCATCGTCCTGTAATCCGACAGATTAATGGCAAAGCATGAAATGTGCCGTTTGCGTTGACAAAAAGTTACACAATGTAAGATGGGGGGGAGGCAAGGGGTGGGGGGGGAGGCAAGGGGCAGGGGGGGAGGGGCGGGCTTTGGCGGGCGGATTATGCCACACCGACCTCCCCTAATGCCGGCATAATTTGACTGGAGCTGCCAATTTGCTGCATATGCACTCCCTCCCCTCCATTCACCTCCAACCCAATTCTGCAGCGAAAGCCGACTTTGCGTCTTACTTTCTGTGTGAGGGGAAGTTGAAGTTTGGATCGAAGGGAGGAAGAGAGTGGAGGTGGAGTCGTCGTGTACAAGGGAGGAGTCGATGTCGAGGATGACATCAGAGACCCCCCCCTCCACCCCCCTCTCCACTTATAGTCACACAGCCGCTCTCACCCTCCTACCCAATCCTGTTGGCATTAACCACCTCAAATGGCTTACGGGTGAAGACACAAGTGATACAACACAGTACACTGCAACACTGCAAGGGAAGATTCCTGAATGCACTGCCTTCCAAATGGTCGTCCCAATCATATTTGAAATACAGTGTGTACGGCTGGGGAGGGTTGGTGAATAGGTGTGTGTGTGTGTGTGTGGGGGGGGGGGGGGTACCAAGGAGGGTCAGAACTCTGAGATGCATGAGCCATATATGACACACACACACACGTGTCATCGGTGTCTATTCCCATCCTGAATGTGCCAGGAGGGACAGGGGGTGCAAAGGAGGGAGAGAGAGGGGGGGGGGGGGGATCACATCCAATCAAACCAGTGTAGACTTGTCCTATTGCCTGCCTGCCACCACTCCCCCCCAGCACCCTTACTAGAAATAATACTCATAATTTGAGGGGAGGGGGAGGGCAAGGACGGGGCATGGGGGGGCCTTGCTATTTAGCATCATTCAAAGGACATTTACAAACTATCGCTCAAATTGACAGAGGGAAGCACTGGGGGTGACCCCCGAAACAATCACACTCATTCACACCTCTACAGCGACGCATCCCTCCATCCCTGCACCCCTTCGCATATCTCTCCTCCGCCCCTCGTCTCGCAATTAATACCAGCAAAACATGTCTGATTGAATCTTTTCAAGCAAATCCACCGCTTTGGCTTTTTGTTGGTTCACTCCTTGTCAACATCCATTAATACAGCCCTTTAATTCTCCTGTCTGGTCCATCTTAACAAAATATGGACAGAGAATGAGAGAGGAGAAAGAAGGAAGGGATGAAGGAAGGAAGGGGGAGAGGGTGGAAGGGAGGGAGGGAGAAGAGGAAACAAAAACCTCCGGCATGCAGGCCGATCCCACTGTCTTCAACTTTAATCAACTGTACACAAGGCCGCACGCCCCCCCTCCTTTACATCCCTCCCCCTTTGTCTCTCTCTCTCTCGCTCGCGTTCTGTAATAATGGGCTGTTTGGAATGCAGGAGGCGAGCTTCACATCAATCACTCGCCCCAGTCGCCTACCCCCCCCTCACCCCCCTCCCCGCCACCATCTAGCGCCCCCCCCCCCCCCCCCCCCACAGCTGCAATAAATATGCAAATGAGACAAAAGCCAGTCACTGGTAATTTCAAGCTCGGCTCACTAGTGTTAAAAAAGGACACAAATGTGTTAATTGCCAGCGGCCGCGGCCGGAGAAATCCCATTTCTCTGGGCATTGATTACAAAAGCGTTGTGAGTGTTGGTGTGAGGGGTACGTGTGTGTGTGTATGTATGTTCGGGGGTAGGGGTGGACGATTGGGAAATAGAGGTTGCCTGGCTAAGGAATGGAGAATCATGAAACATCCTTCTGGCTAAATTTGTGAACTTCTCCAGGTGAGATCAATGTGTGTGTTAGTACCAACTGTCCCGTTTGCTTTCCCATACACACACACACACACACACACACAATGTGAATGTAAATGAGAAGTGCATGTGTGTTTATGTCCTTTACCTGAACAGTGGACACACACACACAATCCCGCCATAAATATGGTGGCGGTTCAAGCTCGCTACACAGCTGGCTCTGCTAATGTGAGATTATGTCGCGTGGAGACCCAATTATCCACCATTGATCCCAAACACCTCCCACTATGGCTCACGGAACACCAATGAGCAGGGAGAGGCACCGTCGACCCACTTGGGCGCATCCACATGCTAATTCACCAGGGATGGATGACGGCCTCAAGGTTAAGGTGAACCCTTTCTGCCGGGTCAGATGAGGAGAGTGTGTATGTGTGTGAGTGGATGCATGGGTTTGTGTGTGTGTGTGTATTCAAAAGCTGGTGAGTGTGTGCTGCGTGACATCTAATTTGTCCTTGTAGAAGCTGTAGAATCTACTTCCCCTGTCTATCACTCTCATGCACACGCACACACCCAAAACCCAACCTGACAAATATTCAATGCCAGTGAACCACAGTACTCTGCATGAGTAATTAATCCTAATTTGCTTTGTCTGCAGGCAGACATTTCAGTTGGGGCTTTCCAAGTACTCAAGACTGCCAATAGGCCAATGACAACAGTGTAAACAATCAGACAAGCAACAAGCTTATTGTGCTCTTAAGCTTCAGTCTTTAGGTGCTTTGTGTACAGTAGGGAACCAATACACAAAAACATGAAAATGAACCTTTCTCAGAGTGAGAGTGGAGGAAAACAGGAATGCCCATGAGTTACAGCTCATCACCATCTCCTCAGATACAACAGCATACCTTATCACTCATTGGACAGTCATGTTATATATATGAATACTATATATATATAATATATATGTATAGTGTCTTTTCCTGAGGAAAAAGAAAGAAAAAAAACTGTCCAAGATGGCCACTGTCCATCTCCCATAAATTATAGCCATAAACTTTTCCCACCGTGTGGGCTAATTAATTCCTGTGCAGTACACAAAAGGGAATGCCGGGTGACAAATGGGAGCAGGACTTGAAAGCTGCCAGGTCTGCAAAACATTTTCGTCCTCAATTTATAAGCAATTTTGCAGTAAATCATTAACCAGAACTAGTTGGTAAAGCTCCTCGGTGCTAAATGCACGCATGTGGGCTTTTGTGGGTGGATGGAGCGAAAAATAATTGTATTCAAGGGTCTAAAAATGCATGATGAATAAAAAATGGGTGTGACTGCATAAGACTGTTCCTTTCTTTAATATACAGTCCAGCAGATAGCCATGAATAATATTTGCTTTTGGGATTTGTATTCAGGCTTCAGCTGACCTCACAACCTATAAGCAGCTACTTCCAGAAAAAGAACAGATATTTCTGCTTTAGGGTCAGTTCCCAAAAATAGCGTATGTTTCTAAAATCTGTTAGCAAAAATATTGCTACAGTTCACCAACTCAAAAAGAGTGTCCTTCTTTCTGAATTCATGTTCTTTCTCAGGAAATCACTAATGTCACATGACTGGATTGACGTGTGCTGTTTGGAGGAGCTGTCTTTCACCCATCCAGTTTTTGGACCACCACATATTTTTTCAAGGAAGGGAGAATTCAGTTTGAAAGCAATGTCTCGTGGTGAAAGAACAGGGTCCAGAGCCTGGGGACATGTGACAGAAGAGCCTGATCACACAAAGCCGTTTCCTGGAACTTGTATTCCCCATAACTACATTTCAAGGAACTAGAAGGTTCCTTCAGCCCATTGTTAGCCACGTTTCCATCACAAGAACTTTCCCCAGAGTATTATCAAAATTAGCACCCTGACGTATACACCGTACTTCAAACCTCTTGCTGGTCCAATGGCCGGAGCCACTTCTGTGATCCTTATTTGGGTGTGCTTTGCCTTCGGCAAGGGCACAACCTTTGTTCTCTCACATATATTTTTTTATTATTATTATTTTTTTTATTTCTTTTTGCCCCCCTAAAACTCAGTCAATATTTGGCCTACATAGACAACCTAGGTGTCAAAAGTTTCGTCTTGGTAGCGATTGAGTTGCTTCTATTGGGATTTACGTTCCGTTGCATGGTTTAGGCTCAAGTTAAGTTTTTGTGGCGAAAAGTGAAGCTAACGGTGGCTAATTTGCTAGCCACAGTCACTGACGTTACTAACGTCACTACGTCACTAACGTCACGAAAACACGCGTGACTACCTTTGGCAGAACATTCGTTTCGCATCTGTTAACTTGGGGGATAGCTAGGCTAACTATAGCTTTACTGCAAGGCAGCTGCAGAAACGCCACAAGCAAAGAGGCCAGGGTGATAACTATTTACTCATTTTACTTTGTGATATGACACACAATTGTGATGTGTAATGTACAATATAATCTGATATTATTAAGGAAGTACATCTACTTTCGGAAACAGTAGTCTACTATTTCACTGAAGTATTAGCATCATGACATTAGCCTGTGTTGCCCGGGCAACACATACTACAGTGGTCTATGATGCATCTGTTTTCAATCGTTAAAATAAAAATTCCTCACATATACATTTTCGTTGTAGGATTTATTATGACATTAGATTACAAGTAAACGATTTGTGGGTGAAATTATCATTACCTGTGGTTTCAATCCAGTGTATCACTGCAACGCTGTAGCCTACGCGAGACACTACAAAAACATCTACACAGCTGTTTAGGAAGTCAAACGGCGACAGAACATGTTCGGCACTCCCCTTACTTAAATCAAATTCTATCTAACTACTAACCTGAACTTCATTGCCACAGCCTAAACTTTGTCAATCTGTTCATGAAAATAATTAATTTCAGCCTAAACCGTACAACGGAACGTTAAATCCAATTCAACCAACGCAATCGCTACTGAGACGAACACAGCAGTAGTCTAGTACTGTACCGTAGTAGTACAATTTACCGGGGCAGCTTCTCCACACAGGGCTATATCGCATTTTGCGTTGTTACTGACAATGATCGCTACCAGCGAGCTTTTTATGAATGAGCGATTTTCCACTAAATAAATGTCAAGCTTATTTACGTTTTGGGGGGCATATTTTCAGTTAGCAGATGGTACTGTTTGAATCGCGATTCCATCTTCTACTGCCGGTAACGTCGTAGAATAATCTTCAAAGGGGGTTCTTTATTAATGAATGAATGCAAAGAGTAGGCTAAATGCATGAAAATATCACGAGAAGGGAAAAACTTAAAAGGACGTTTAAGTCATAGAGATTAGGTCAATTTTTACACCGGTCTGCCAAATTTATTCGTTTTGATTCAACGATGAGGCTGCCTCTTGCAGGGGAAATGAGAAGACATTTCATTCTACACTTCACTCGTATTTTCAGTTGTAAATGAGCAGCAAAAAAAATGCCTTTAAATCTATGTAATCTTTATAAATAATAAGTATGCATTTTTAAATAAAATACAGAAATATCAGTTGTAAAAATGTCATTAAAAAACGGACCCCTGTGCAACCGACGCAAGCAAGCACACCCTACAATTTCCCCAGAAATTGTCCCCTCTCTAGTTCTCATATTCTTGCTAAAAAAAATTACGTTTCTCCGACACTTTGGTGTTAAAAATGTTCAGCTCGCTTAACATGCCAACGACTTTAGAATACACTTAGTCATTGAGGGTTTCCAATTCTAATTGCCGCTAGATTTCATTCTCAGCAGAAAGGCTGAAGGAGGACTGGACTTAACCATTGGCCCATCTATCTTGTGTTCTTTTGTTCTCCATGTTGATGTGTGATTGTGGCTGCAGAATAAAACAAATAGCGGCTGAAATATATTTTGAAATACATGTATGCTGCAGCAAGTACTTGACCAATCAGAAAGGTTCAACAATGCCAGCCCCACCCCCAAAGTTCCTGTGTTTTGTAACAAGGTACCACCAGAGCGGGGACTTATTGGTTCTTGCTTTTTGTTTCCTGGGACTCAATTTAGACCTGGTTCCTGCAGTGGAAACACTGCTCTAATGACTTCCCTCAAACATCGCGATAACGCAAACAGAGTCTGCAGGAACACACACACACACACACACACACACACACACAAACAGTTTAAACAAGGAATAATCGGTGGCTACTGTGAATGATGGAGGGCAGTTTCTAACAGGGGTAGAAAGCTCACTTTGGTCCAGCATTGATTGGGCGCTGAGGCCAATGCAAATACAGGGGACAAAGATTGACAGTGACTCAACTACCTTCCCCATGCCGTGCACCGAGGCTCCTTCATCAATGTTGCTGCACTCAGGGGGCAATTTGAATGTGACTGAAGCACTCAGTGGACAAGACAGTGACTGAGTGGGCCCATTCAAAGCCATGGCTCAACAACTCATTAAGTACATTAAATCGGTGTTTACAGCGGTTTGTCTAGGGTAGGGACTTGCAATACTAATTGTGTCATACAATGGTGCTCCTTTTTTGTTGAAAGATGTTTTCTTTCCAGTCGTATTGACAAAGAGAGATTACACAGCCTTGTCGGCTACATGATTACCTCTTTTTACCTGCGATCCATTTCAGGCCATTATCAACAAACAGACATGCACGTAATTGTTTCAAATACATATTCACAGAAATTACACCGCTACTATGTTTTCTGTTCACATCTTCAATAGGATGGCCCTTAAGGGTGTCAGTGCTATGATAAATGGTACATTTGAGTGCCTGGGGAACTCATCCTAGGGTCACAGTAAAGAGGACTAACACTAATTCTACATGATGGCTTCCCCATACCTCCAAACCCCTGACCCCCAAACCTCCTCATAAACCATGCCCAATATGATGACTCCCATCCTGGGTAGAGTAAGAGAACAGCCCCTGGTGTCGTGTGTTATCCAGGCTGATCCCACAGAGGCTCCAAGTGCATGTGAGGGAACTACTCCTGGACCACTCCACTCTAATCAGAGAGGGGGGGGGGTAGAAAAAGCATCTGCATCTAGATGTGATCACAGGCTTGAGTGGTTCGGCCCACATATAATGCATGTAATTGAAATAAACAAACAAGGGCTGATTCCAAATAACACGCTGGCCCCTGCAAATCATGCATATCTCAGCTCAAGAGCGTGCCGTCCATGTTAGTGCTGGCGTGCAGGCTTTACAATCACTAGGTTTTTTTTTCTTTGTATGGCCATTGTGAAATAACACTGGAGAGGACCTTGTCCTTACCCTCTGGAAAAAGCTCATAAATATCCCTGTGATGGAGGCTCCATAGTAGATGGCGCCACAGAGTAGTTGTGGTGAATGGGAGGTACTACAGCACGAGATCCTCCCCATTTGTCTTTTGCTAGCATGAGATTGCGGTGTTATGTTCTGTTTCCAAAAGGAAAGCACATGGGCAAAGTGGGTCTCAAAGCAACATGTTTAGGTGACTCACCGAAATCAACTCATTTAAATTGCCGCTCATTCACTCAATGCCGAAAAAAGAAGGAAAAACTAAACAAAAAAAGACTACCAACACAAAACTCATCATGTTCAGAACACCTCCAGTGAAGGTTGGGAAGACTGAGGTGGAAACATAACCATTCATCTTTCTGGTCTCCCCTGTCTTCCAGCTTTAATGAATTACACTTGCATGTAATTCTAGACACCAGTCTACTCCATTATAAAGTTTGGCAGGGGTAAAAAAAAGAAAGAAAAGGAATTGCAGTCCTAATTAATTATTTTCCAGCTTTTGTTTCTAATTAACTGCATGGCTAAGCTACTATGCAAAGGTGTTGCTCAAGCTGCAAATGGGTGTGTCTGAATTATATGGTCTTACCAATTTAGACACACCCACTGAGCCCATAACTGACACACCTCTTCCAGGAAACACGCCACCCCATGCCTTCCTCCACTACAATACCCGTCCACATGACGTTTCAGCCTATCTGCAAGTAAATAATATGCTAAACGTAATTTTACTTTACAAAAAGCACAATAAGGGTCACTTCACAGACTACGTATGTTCTAACTATGATAAATGGTGCCAACTGTCATGTATGCATCACGAGTGAAATCATATATCACACACAACCACAGCTGGCAAACACTGAAATGACAAGTGCATCCAAAACCATGCCTAGACTACAAAATGTATGCACTGAACTTTGTGTCAATGCAAAGTATGCACACATAAGCAAAACGCAAAATGCTATAAGAAACTCATACAGTAAAACCCCACAACTGGTAGCACACACACATACACATACACTCACACACACACACACACACACAAACACATACACACACACCTCAATTTCCGATGTAATCCGTCATCTTGCCTATGGTTTTAATTCCTGTTAACTGCATGGTTGCATGCGGCTGCCTCGTTCATTCTAATGGAATTGAATAACAGAGCTGCTTGGCTGCACTCACACAGGCCTTCTTTAATTGGAATGAATGTTTTTTAAAAAGGGAAAAATATTCCAGCTGGATTTTTCTAGGCTAAAGGACAGTATTTGGCCCTCGATATGTTGTGGGCCAAAACAGTACCCTTAAACGATGGACGTGTACTTATAGCTGCCATAACTAATGATACTCTGTTGGATACCAGCTAGCTCATGTTTATTCTTGGATGAAGGAAGTCTTCAGAAAGTTTGGTTTTCTTAACTGATCAAGATGCTATGACCAAACATTGAAAACTATCTGGGGTGCTTTTATGTTCTGAGCCCTCATCCTCAAATGTGACTTAAAAAACAGAATAACAGTTTTCACGTTCCACACTGGTTCAGTCAACATCAGCAATGTAGCACACTACAGCCCTACACAACCCGTGCTTATACCTTCAACCATCTTTGCTGTACAGTATGTCCCTCTCTATTCACATGCACACACACACACACACACACACACACACAGGTTGTTGTGCATTGGTTACAGGTAAGTAGCTGGCTGGGAAGATATACTGTATTGTCTCTATTCTTGCAGGGATGCTGTGGACACTTACACAATGACACATTACTGGCCTTGTTTACGCCTCTCCTGTACATTCAGGTTGCTAACTCAATCCTGTCAACACGATATATTCAATACTCATCAGAATATGGTATTAGTACGCGCAACATCCACCCTCACCAAAGTAAATTAATTGTCTAATGGCTTTAAATTGATTAGCAATGTCTCAGGTTTTAGTCACAAATCTCTCCCTAATCCAGGTATTTCCCTCTTTGGATAAGCAGGGGATTGCGTTAATTAACAACGGCAGTGCGTGCCGACGTACAGTAACATGCCAACAGACACCTGGAGCTTCTGTTACAACATGGCAGGGTGATAAGGGCTGCCTTGCAGCTGTGCTCTTAGCTGGTTGTACAAATGCACTTAGTGTGATGCTGCACTGGATTCCACTCTTTAGTAAAAAAGGCTTAACCCCCCCCGCCCCTCCCTGCCTCTACCCAAAACCTGACAGTCTATTTACTTACTAAGTTTTTTTTTTAATGAACCCTGCACAATAATTAAATGAGGTTAGGTAAAGAGGCTTACTTGTTCTAATATTTGCTTACAAACTTGACAACTGTTTTTTTCCCCAGAATAAATTCAGTCTGCTAATATCGTTGGTGTTCGTCCCACCACTAGGAGGCCCCATTATGGATGTTAAGCTTTAAAGGACAGGTCAGGGGACTGGAGGTATAGAAATCACATTAAGAAGGCTCACAGACGGAACAGGGCAACAACACTTGACTGACAATCCATGAATCTCACATTAAAAAACAAACAACTTTCTCTAAAACCTTTGTTTCAATTCAATCTAACTTCTTGTACCACTAAATCCTTAGACCTAACCATAACCCTAAAACTCTCATTTGAGTTATATCCTATATCCTGGAGTTACACAGTAACAATAACCGCAACCCAAATTGCATCTCTAACCTTAAACATGATTTAATTTCAGCAGAAAGAGAACTATGTTTAATAAGGTATTTGTAAAGCCTCTAACATTGCTACTGAACTCAGAATTCTATTCCTTCTTGAATGTTAATGAAGTCTGGTCGACTGTTGCATCAGTGGAAATGTCTACACACTTTTGAATATGCAGTCACTTTTGCTTTTCAATTTGTGTGAATGAGCTGGGCTCGCAGATGCCATCACACAGATTTCTGCCCTCTGAGAAATCCTCCAAGTAGATTCTCCCTCCAAGGACATCTTCCTGTGCAGATGCCAATGTGAAACCAAATGGCAGCCTTATATTACACTGTCCAAGGTCACCGGTGTTCTTGTATATTCACATGAAGGTAATGACTCAAATATTGGTTCCTGCACTGTATCGTACATTGTAAACAGCCATAAGGAAATAGTATGAGTTATGAGGACCGTTTATCCCTGCCTTTTGGAAATGCTGTGACAGGTTCACCTGTCTCTCAGACAAGTACGGCTCACACCAAATTGGCCAGTGAGAGGGTGGCTCCCCCATACTCGTTTATCTGTAAGTCAGCACAAAAATAATATAGCTTTACAGTTGGTGAGTGAACTGCATGTCTAGACACACCATCACCTACTCAAAGGAAGACAAACTAGAAAAAATGATTTCTCAGCCAACCTATGAAATTGATTTGCGTTCTCATGTTTGGTCAAGATTGTTCCCAGACGTGTTTCATTTCATTGCAAAGCAATGAAGATGCGTGCCCTGTTTTTGTGTATTTACAGCTGCAGAACTTCACATAGTGAAGAGGGGTTCTCAAACTATGTTGGGCTGCAGAGCCAACAGGTATGATGGTCTTGTAAAAGCCCTCCCTCCTTTCCCTCTTCCCGTCCAACCTATCCACAGAGGACGTAGGCTAGTCACATGACTACGCTCAAGAATTTAAACCGTCATTTAAAATCACTCGATACAGTTAAGGTGTGTTAATTTTTTTCAACTGCGACGACAAGGTCGGTTTAGAACCAATAGCCGATGCCCAATCAATAGGAGATTTGAATTTAAAGAGCCATGGTCTTAACCCTCTCCCCCACTGCAGGCCTTGGGTGGTGGCGTGTAGCGTTAACGTCTTGGCTAAGCTGAGGGGTTCAGCGGAGTCTTATATCCCCCCCGTTATCCCCCAGCAGCCCCACCCTCCCACCATCTCGCCTGCACTCCTCAGGCCCGGTTACCTCTCAGGGCCATGATTAATTCATGGTGGATTACGGACTGGGGGGTAGGGGTGGAGGGGGTCTAGCAGCATGAAGGTTAGTGAGAGATAAGGGCTACTTTCCCCAGATACAGGCCACAATCCCATGCCCACACTGCTCCAACTGGAACCTATGAATAATTTTACATTCCCCTGCCAATAAACACCTGGTCATTTATTAATTTGAATACACACTATTTGGCCTATTTCAATCTTTTCTGACTCTGACACAATATGTGTAAGTATTTTGAGGCAGCAATTTCTGTGCTCTGGTTTCTGTGTGCTAGTAATATCTGAGTACTAAATATATACTGTTATTTGAATTATGTGTGTGTGGTGGTACTAAGTGGACTAATTCCTGTCACTTTGCTGTGTACAAAAACACACAAGGAATGGTTCGTCTCCTCCCACAAGAATGACCGCCCCATAGCAACAACTCAAAACTTTAGAACTAAAGGTAAAATAAAAAATTAAATAAAAAAACGATTCAGTCCTGACCGAGAACACTGTAACAACTGCTTGAAAGAAATCCTCCACAACCTCAAGAAATGTAATAAATTACATAATTTAATAAATAAAAAGAATCTGTCAGGACTGTGGGAAAAGAAACGATATCAGCATTAGTTATGAATTCAGTTTCTAGAATTAAAGAGGGACTCCCTCTTGTGTTTGGCTGCAGTCACTCGGCCAGCAAGTCAGCAAGATTTCCTTGTTATTCATATCCCAGCAGTATGCCATATGACTTGTTCACAGATATACAGTTGAAATTGCAGCCAAAGTATTTCATGCTCTATTGTGCGACAATGGAGTGGAAACTAACGTTACTCAAGGAGGACGAAAATATTTACATTTCAAGGCACCGCTGTATATGTTTGACTGTAAACTTTTTGGAATTTAATAAATTTTTGTAGTAGCTTCTGACCGAGGCCAAAACCTATTAAATGTATAATTGTGTAGAAGATCAAAATTTCAGTCTTCACCAAGATTGTTATGAATGTTAAGATCTGTCAATGGAACCTCAGTGATTCCATTTAATCACTACCAGTCTTTGATAAAGAGTATACCGAACTCTATCCCCTCACAATGCAAACAAACAATACTCAACCTAGGAGGATAAATAGGTAAGATCGGGAAAGGGTTCATACCCCAAAACTAAACGCATAGGGTCAAATATTATAAAGTTGCTATTAGACCATCAATTAATACAAATATATTTTCATTCAAATTGTATATTTTCTAGTTTTATTAGAAACACATTTTTTTCCAACATGTCGTATTTATACAGTGAATGGTCTAATATGCACTGGAGGTCACATAAGCTTAGGTTTATTGGAACAATAAAAGACATACCATGAGGGTTTGATATTCAAAGAAAGTAGCAGCTGGTTGCTGCATATTTGACCATCAATTTTAATAGTTTGGATTCTCCTTTAAAGACACAAAAATAAAACCTGTTTAAGTATGTCATATTAACAATTTTATGAATGCTGTTCAGCAGACTAAAAAATTAAGAAGTAAATGACTTCTCAGCATGTTTTTTAACACTTACACTTTGTCTCAACACGTTCTGCAGATGATGGTGCAAAGCACTTTTACAGTATTGTGCTATTTTTTATTTGGCAACTGTCTACTTGTGTTTTTTTTTGTAAATCTTTTTAAATTTTTTGTAAACAACATCTTGTACAAACTAGCACAGTGAAACACAACCCCAGCAAACGTGTTTGTCTTCATACAATATAAATAAAATCAATACAAAAGTTTGGTTGGTTGCTTGGAACATTTTTATATGGATCAAGAGGTTCTAAAACATGGTTTGATACTTTTAACTCCTGAATTAAATATATTACGTAAACAGTTGACTGTTCTAAGTCCCTTTCAGGCCCCCATTAAAAGATTCTTAGAAGGTAGAATTCATTACCATTTCATGTTCTTTTCCATTCAAATAAAGGGTTTTACAATCCATATATTGTTTTAGAGACTGCCTTTTGAAGGCCAACTTTCAGATTTGGTGGAATTCTCGAACCAAGAAAAGTAACTAGTCCAGATGGAAGAAAAAAAGGTATTTCCCCTGGCCTTGAGAAACATATTTAGTGTTGAAAAGGTTGTTTAAGTGTCAATATGGCAGAGCCTTGAGAGGCAAAGAGGTCTGAGGAGCTTTTGAATAAATACAAGAGACATATCGAGTGTCATAAATAGAGTCCAACGTCATTCAGCCTTCTTGGTGCCAGTGGCTTGGGTTACCGTTCGACTAACCGGCCTTTCCTTTTTCCTCTGTAAAGCTGTTGAGTCTTTGACAGTAGCTAATGATATTTCTTTTGTTGGGGATATATTACTTGTTTTGGAAATTGTGTTTTTTTCCCAGTGATGTATGTTTGGAGGTTTGTCACTGTGCTAGGCCACTGACAGGAGTCAGGAGGGGTCACAGTCATGGAGGGCAGGGGCCCGAGGCCTTCGGTTCAACAGTCTCACACACACACAGTCTTTTGTGCGCCCAAAGTCCTTGTTCGGTTTTGGAAAAAGAAGCAATCAAAACATCAACACAATACCAAGGTAAATGTTTACAACTACATTGTCCACGCCGTGTTTTTTTCACCATATATCTTTCTTGCAAAACAAATCATATGGGGAAAATAAATAAATGTAACAGACCAAAAAAAAAAAGATTCAACAGGTGTCTCTAACCTTGGCCCTACCATTCCCCTTATTGTACAGTATGCTCATTGGAGCTACCATACAGTGCCCTCGTTCATTTCCGAGGGTTGGTGGGACAAGTGGTTGTTATATCCGCTGCCATTGAGGGACAGTGAGGTAAAGGGTGGACTGGGCCCAAACACCTCCGAGGACATGCTGTGCAGGGGCCCTGGGA
Source organism: Osmerus eperlanus (assembly GCF_963692335.1). Lineage (NCBI taxonomy): Eukaryota > Metazoa > Chordata > Actinopteri > Osmeriformes > Osmeridae > Osmerus > Osmerus eperlanus. The sequence goes on from NC_085028.1 coordinate 10,039,912, forward strand.
TCCCGGGCTCTGGGCTGGGCGAGTCCCCTGGGTGGTGGGACATGATGTCAGAGAAACGCTGCACCTCACTGGAAGGGTGGTGCCCTGGCATAGGATGATCCATGCCACCAAGAGGGGTGCCCGTAGGGCCTGAAGAGGGCACGAAGGGGAGGTCTACAGGGGTCTGCGCCTGCGATGAGGGAGGCCCCTGAGGAAAGAAGTCATAGTTCCCTCCTGGGCCATAGTACTCGCTTTGATAATCTGCGGATTGACAAGAAAACCAAGGTCAGACGTGTGAGGAATGAGTGCGAGAAAATAATTGTCAGAGATGTTGTGGGAAATCCATTGAATATACGTCGCCTGTAGTTGTGTGAGAGAGAACCCCTCGTTGTGCCACATTAGTCAGAGAACACGTTACACTTAAATCAAAGCTTCAATTGGTGGGGAGAATTTGTTTTTTATATGGGCCATTTCATCAGCAATTTTACACACAGAGACCTATTTCTTATTTAGACAGAATATTATTAGACATGAGAAGCCCACCACAAAGGACAAAAGCCCAAGCACTTTTGAAATCCTCACATCATAACAAAAAAATGTAAGAATATGAGGATTTTTTTTACCGTCACAGAAACAGGACGCTACTATTTTAGTGAATACATTACTAATGGCACAGGCATTGTAACATATTTTAGGACACACATAATAATAAATAAGTTTCATCAATTAAAATGAGAATTTCAATCAACCAAACAAACAACTTAAAACTATGGACCTGCATTAAACGCAAATGTCAATTCATTTGTTTGCTAAGATGTCTAAATAATATAACATCTGCATACTTGGCAACAGAGTATTATTACAGTATCCCTCCTATAAAATCAAGTGTCTCCATTTGAAAGATGAATTATGTTGGAAAACATTTCAAAATTACGCCTACATTAGAGAGGGGTTCATGAGATTGGCCAGTGAGACAGTATTGTTACTTGAAGCCCACATTCACCTATTGACCTCATAATTATATGTATAAGTTACATATTAACAAAACTGCTCTGAACACAAAGACCAAAGACAGCAGGAATTTGGTAATGAGGTACTGATATAGTAAATATATCACAAAGAACTAAATATTTAAGAAGTTTCATCCGTATTCAGATTCATAGTAAATGTGCAATTGAGGCCAAATGCATTTATTGTTATTGCACATTATGCAACTGTAATTTTTATAAAATGTTTATCTTAATTTCCTTCTTATTTTTTCGCTTTTGGCTTCATTCAAAATATTATTCTAGTCCCTAAAGCTATCATGTACGGTAAAAAAAACAACACAGAGGCCTATTTAATTTTTGTAAATGTTACATTACTCATGTAAAGCCGACAGGTGGTAGGATCGTTTTAAGATAAATCTGACTAAAACCTTGCTTGGTAATGTTCTTCTACAAGCATTTTAAAACAGCCCCCTATTGTAGCTTCTAGACTATTTCAACGTCTGCGCGCCCATCAGATAAGCCACGATAGTCATCAAAGGCGTCCTAGGGTAGAGCGACAAATGGAAACAGCGCTTAACAGACACATGTAAAATTATTCCACATTTCAAACAAACATGTGAAAATAGATAAAACCCTCTAAGACACGTAAGCCTTTCATCATCGTTCTTACCTCCATAGTAAGAAAAGGGGCCGTTTGGAATTAATTCCCCAGGTTCGAGCCGGTCCACTAGCGTTCTCATTCTCCTCGGGCTGCGGAAAAACGCGTGCCTTCTTGCGCCCAGAGCGCTCAATTGCTTCATACGACGCTCTTTGGACCGCCGGTTCTGAAACCATACCTAGGAAGCACAACGGGCAAGTAGGCTATGTTTAAAACAATGTGATATATAGGCCTGCGTGACAAAAACGTATTTCTGTCATTAGACATTTCATTAAAAAAGCTCAAACACAGCAATGCTTGTTACCAAAATGCTATTGGCATAATCTATGGAGGTGGGGTAGCCTATAATCATGTAAATCTTAACTGAAGGGAACACATTATTGACAGCAAAACGCAAAAGTACAACATAAAATTACCCCAGTCTGACCTAATACCTGGGAATGCTTTTAAACCTAAACTTACTAAGCATAACTTTTATAATTTCCCACACTTCATTTAAAATACATGTCTGGCATGAAACAAGTCTCTTAAATCTGAGTAATCATGCATAAAACGAACCGGTTTTTTACGAATATGTTTATTGTTTTGTTTTTAATCGGCGTCAAGGTATAGTACATAGGGATGAATTACATGTGCTTTTCCTGCCATGTCCTGACGGTCAAGATTACGTGATGGTGACGTGATGGAGCGAATTTGTATTGCAGTGACACGATTATTCCTAATTATCGTCTCTTGGAGAGTCTGGAATCAAACATATTTTAATGATCTTTTAACCCCTCATTTACCCCAACCGAGGGGGGGCAGCAGCAGGGCCTTAAAATCTCAAATTAATACTTAATAGGAGGGTTGTTACAGATATATTAACATGCTCTGCCGGGGTTATTATTTCGTAATCTATGTACCCACCCTTGAATTCTTACTGCTAATTACACTCTTCCTTGGTGCTCTTAAATATTCAACTTCGCCTCTTTATTAATCTTGTAAACCATTTTTTTTCTTTATAGATTTGTCGTCCAATCTCGAATTAATAGGTATGAAAGTCAACCCCGCAGCACATTTATGTTAGACAGTGATTTAAGTAGATGTTAGTATTTATTTATTGTGGATGTAGGTTTGTCGGCACTTTAAGCTCGACACGAAAACCTTCTCCAGCTGATCAACAATTGAGGCGTTGGAAAATGTGCCTAATTTTTGTGACATTATCCTCGGTTCTACAAGGCCAAGCTCAAACATGCACGCGTAAATCTTGAAAGCCTTTCAGTTTAATATTATATAGGCTGGACTAAAATAGCTTGTATTTGGATTTAAGGACAAATAAGTAGCCTACTTACAAGTTACATGAATAGAACAAAAATTGAATAATACTTTTACCGACAATATGATATATAGGCCTATGATAAGTAGGCTAACAATAAACTTGATACATAGCCTATCTCGATTATTTTCTGCAATATTTTATTATAAATTAACATTATTATTATAATAACTTGGTAATACTGCGATTGGCAGCAAGTTAAAAAAAATCTGAAATAATATTATGTTTCAGTATAACAATTCTAGGCTGCTTGAGAACAAAATGTAATACCTAATTGAAAACTCCATATTAGATTAAAGGGATAAAGGGGCATTCGGAAGTCTCGTGAAACTGATTTCTGCGTTTACACTTGACTGAAAATGGTCACAGCATGGCTAAATGTGGTCGCAAAACGTGATGGCACAGTGCTGCCAAGACTCCCAATCGCTCTCACCAGTCTTGAGCCAGTTGGCGTATTTACTTGTCTTGGAAGCCAAGTATCAAAAATACCCATATAAATTACCCTTTCCAAATAATCCTCGATGACAGCCAATGTTTTGCTCACTGAATCCCAATGTGACATGGGCAATTTCGAGAAAAGCCCATCTCTTTAAGGGCAGGAAAATGAGAAAGGAACGGCGTGAATCTGATGAGGCCCTGTTTGTGGCGAACTGTTGACATCGCGCCCAGCAATGATACAAGTGCCAACAAAAGACCCCATTCCGCGCACCCCCTCCCCCGTTTTAGCTCAGGCGCTTAGGGATATACTCTCCATAAAATATAAACTGCTTTCTCACACATTTTAATGAGCGCGTAACCCTGAAAACGAACAAGGTGAGTTCCCCCACCACCCGTTCTTCCAGACTCACCTAGCTGCTTCTTTCAAAGAGCTAAAATAAAAAATATTCCAGTGGCTTTAAGAAAAAAGAATTGCAAACGTGTGAATTCAGTATTATCTGCCGTAATATAATGTGGCTACCTGAATAACTCGCATGTTCAGCCCCGTTTCCTGTGCGAGCTGCTCTCTGATGTGTCTCGTGGGTTTTGGGGTAGCTGCAAACGCTGCTTTCAAAGTCTCCAGTTGCTTTGCTTTGATGGTGGTTCGAGGTCCACGTCGTTTACCACCGAGGTTCTGGTCGTCATTCTCGTTGTTACCAGTCTCTTTGTCCGATAAATTGGCTATTTCAGAATCCTTTACATCGTCCTGTAACTGGTCTTGAGAATCCGGTGATAAACTCGGATCACTACATGCTGTTACTGTGAGAGAGAGAAAAACGGAGCGAATATTAGAACGCGTACACAATTAAACCGAGATAGACCAACATGTTGTCACCAAACAGTGCAGAATACATTAATGGCCCATTGCAATTGGCTTTCAACTTAATGGTAATCATTTTCCATGAAGGGCCATTTTATACATTGAAACATGCTTTTATTATTTAATTTGTTCTTATCAATGGAATAACATAGGCCCCCAAGTCCCAAATCAACATTTAGCATATTTTAACTGAGAGGACATGCATGGGCTATCTCAAGAACATGTTTGAAATGTTATAAAACATCAAATTGCTGTTTTGAACAACGTTTTTTGTTATCGAACCATTTAGCTATATGATATTATAAATAGGCATCTGTAAATGGGCTATTAGGCCACATCTGATATACCTCCAGTCACTGAAATGATGCATGATCATTCGACTTCAAAAGCGTTGGCTGAAAGCATCACATTCATCACAATTTAGGTGAAACCCGCCATATTATGAAGCCGTTCGTCGTACCTGAGAGAAGGTTTGTGTCTTTTGCATTGCTGTTGCTTAGGTAATCTTCTTTGCAGACAAATTTGTTTTCGTCAATGATGTATAGCTCCTCTCCGGTTGAAAGCTGCTTATTGCACATCATGCACGTGAAGCAGTTGAGGTGAAACACTTTACTCCTCGCCCTCCGTACCAAGTCATTCGGAGAGATGCCTTGTGAACAACCTGCACACTTCGTACCGAACCGCCTGTCAGGAAAAAATAGGATGTCTGTTATTACAAAGCATTAGGATATTAAGACTTTTGTTTACTATAGGCCGCAAGGTCAAATGTAAAAAGTTCAGACTGCAGACAATATTTTGGAAATAGCCTACTACTATTTTGTAATAACAAATAACATGAATGAATGCCTATTAAAACTATCATTTTATTTAGGCTTATCTTAACTGTTGAATTATCCGACCGAATTGTGTGTCATAACAAAGAGCGAGTCTATTTTAGAATCATTGAGAAAATGGCAAAATAGGCCTATATACATGTAGCATATTTTTTGATAGGTCCTATATTTATATACAGAAAATATAGCATGCTTTGAAAGTTATTTTCCTAATTGATTTGCTTCTCTTATTTGTAGGTCCAACAGACTCCGATGAGGCACATAGGCTACATGCACTTCAAAACACAATGATTGATACTACGAGAGATTATCCTAGTTTTATTTCTTGTTAGGCATAGGCCTAATGTGTATTGAGATTCTGTACACTAATTGTTGATTGCAAGTCTGTGATTCCACTGTCTGCGGGTTTGATCTTTTACACCGGTTTATTATTTAAATCAATGTATCACGTATCCTTCACTCGAGCTGTGCAAACACATGGATCTGTCCAGACAGCTTTACCACCATGTGAGCTATACTTCCAACACGGAATCCCAGTGAAGTTGATTCTAGCGGCTTTTCTGGCCGTCTATATCTTGTAAACAAAGTGTGATTTCCTTCGAACCCCTACCGGGAACGAGTACACACAGTTAATGCCGCTGTCCTTCGCTTAGCATTGAAATACAAATTAACAAGCCGTTAATTACTGTGCCCTAATCAAAGCTTCTGATCACTCACCACACGGACCTAATTCACACCTTTGGCATCGAACGAAATGTATTTGGTAGGCTAGTTTTGTGGAACTACTAGGCCTACACTCCATTATGTAAACACCAAGTAGGCCCAACTGCCGGTTTTTAAGCGTAGGCTATGGTTGTAGCCTTTAATTAATTCATTATTTTCCTTTCGAAGCAACTTTTTGCGCAACAAATTAAAACTATCCTCAGAGAGACTAGCAAAAGGGTTTGATGTCTAGTTTGTATACCCTAAAATAATCTTCCTTCCCCAACACGGCCATAATGTAAGAGTAAGCTACATTAATAAAAATTTACTATTGCAAAGTGCACCTTTGTTTTGGATTAGACCTATGTTTTTCTTTCTATCTACATCTAAGACTAACATATGACGCTGCATACAGAATCAACAGTAATACGCGAAAACCTTGTACAACATGAAACAATGATAAATGTGTGGTTTTAAAGCACAACTCACCTGAAGAAGTCGTTTTTGCAGTATAGTTTCCCCTCTCGCGAAAAACACTTCTCTGTTAAATTGCATTTACACTCGCAGCACTGAACGCACTTCACGTGCCATGCTCTGTCCAAAACATTTAGGAGAAACCTGTCCAAAATAGGCCTCTCGCACCCTGCACAGTGTACCATCGTCTTTGGATGTGCACCCACAGTGATACCGTGGTCTTTACAGCCCGAGGTTCAGGTCCTTTAACTCGACTAGATAAACAAATCAACACCCCACACCGAACATCGACTGCTTTCGTTGCGTGTTTGGTTCCTTAGTCGGTCGGAGGTCCCGGGTCAATGTGTTTTAAGGAACAGTCGGTCGGTCGCCTTCGGCACTTCTCCCTGTATGCTTAAGAGGCCAGCACGGAGGTATGGGGTCCAAAAGTAGGATGGCGACCGTTGCCAAGACGTCCTCTTAAGTGTGAGGTAGAACCAATACCTTTGGCTCCTCGAGATTCAGTCCTTTGGATCCACTCCCACACACAGAACACACACCTGTGTTGAGCCAATCAAATGACAAAATATCAGCCCCCTTCTAAATATTAGCTAAATTGCAAGAACCATAGCAAGTCTGCAATTCTCCGTGGTGTTCGAAGTGAAGCATTGGACGAAAAAAGAGACGTGTGCCAGTCAGGACTCGAAGACGCATCTAATAAACTGGTTTCAGAGCAATACTGTCACACAGCAAGACACGCGTGCCTATAAATAATTCAATGTACTTTGACATGGCCGCTTATCCACTGACGAGCGCCCGGCAAGAAACAAAACGATAAACCCCAAATATCTCAAGAAAAAGTGTCTCTCCTCCGGATCCGTTGGTCCTGTTTTTTCTTTTTTTTGTCAAAGATTCTAGTGATGGAAGCATACGTCTCTGTGCAGGATTGACGCTCTTCGTTCAGTCTCCAGTACTCTGCATGTTTCTGAAAGCACACGAGCCAGCCTTATTCACGGACTCGTGACGTCAGGCTGAGGCGAAACCAATCAGCACCTCTCCATGCAAGTAACCATTAGCTATCCCTACAAAGCCGCGCCGGTGCACTCTACTGCTTATTGGGAACTGAAGATACCAATTGTCAAAATTTGCCTGAAACTGTCATACGGTTGTGAATGTGGATGGTGAGCAGAATCACGACGACCGTCTGGGTAAAGAGGGTCTCGTCCATTGATCCACCGTCTTCTGGAAAATGGACAGCATGAATCGTTTTCCAAGGTAGATATGCGCATCTTGTCGAAGACGAAGCTTGTCATGGTGATAGGCATTGGCAAAGTATTACCTGTCTGTAGATGCTAAAGGCTGTTTTTCCATGTTTATATGTTCGTTTAATATTAATCTCATCTAGAGACTTAGGCTATATTGTTTTTCTTTGCTATTACCAAGAATACCCGTCACCAGAATAGCGTATTTTCATCAGAAACGAATCTGAGTTTGATATGAGTTTTGGCTAAGCTTAAACTAAAGACGCTGCATCTTCCAAACCTGCTTTAGCACATGGCGGGGTTCAACTTGGTAGTGCCGAATAAGGAAAACTGTGTGAACGTTTCGTAAATATAATGCAGGTTAGTGGCAAGGTAGTAGTAACTCGTTTTTATATAGCCAATACTTATATATAGAAATATAGCCTATAATTTGTCGCTGACTAGGCTATTTTGTTGGAATTTTACTATTGGATACTCCTGCCACCTATAATGTGAGAAGACCTGTCACCTATGGCCTAGTAGTCTCCTAATAATGTAATTGTAGCGTACCATTTCATGTCAGCAGCAAGTCTTGAGTGTTCTCTTTGGTATTGGGTGGATCAAAAGTAGACGAGACTAAAAGGCTCCTAAATTGGCAGGTTGCTAGATTATTCTGACGATTGTTGATCGCTCAAACACCTCAGGATAGGACCGGCACATTCACTTATTCACATTCACAAGTTATGAACATTATTGAAGCTTGATAGCACACGGAAGTGAGTATTGTAGGCCTATATGTAGCCTACATGTTAATGTTTTATATGCTAATAAAGAGACCGCAGTTATATCTATGGAAATAATTTCAAATTCAGCAATAGCGACTGTATGCCTTATTTTACACGGTACTGGGAAGCAAACAATGGCTCTCACTGGGCAATCAACTGTAAAATGTATGACAGCGTAATAAATGTAATTTAAACAATAAAGAAGTTGTAGTTTGCTTTGTTGGAAAACGACAAGGGGGTGATGAAATGGTGTAACTGTATATCTTGAGGGAGCCCCCCCCCCCCTGATATGAAAAGTTAAACAAAATACAATCACATCCAAAGGTGGAAGTCCGCACTTATCATGGAGTCGCACCTCAACAGGGAATCACTCTGATTTCACATCACCCACCACTTCTCCTTAACTACATCAAACAATGCGCGCGCACCTCCAATTGGCACATGCCACTGCGGACCGCTAATTATATTCCTCCGACGTATTTTTGTGTAAACGTTCCAGTCTGATATCTAGAATCAATAGCATGCCCCCTCCTCTTGCATATGGGCTACTTCTCATGCAAAACGGAGGCCGGGCTGGACAAGGCCGCGATCGGCCCTACACAACGCAAGATGACAGCTGCCTCTGAGCGTCGGGGGAGTGCTTCTTTTCACTGCAGCACCCTTTCGATGACACGCGTTGTTCTGGGGAGAATAACAGATAAGAGATGAACACACACAGAGAAACACAGACACACACACACAATGTTTTTGTCAGACCCGGTTTCCACATCGCACCCCTCCCCTGCAAGAGCCCGCGTGGCTCTGTTTGTGAAGTGTGCTCGTGAGAGCCTTTAATTCATTTGCTGAGCATCTGGCTGTAGCCTATTTCTATCATCTATGAGAAAGAAAGAGAAAGAAAGACAATGATGGGCCTGGAGATGCAGTGTTTTGACAGTTAGGCCACCTTTTACACTTTTGCAACTTTCAACACGGCAAAAGACAAGTTAACCTATAGGTAATTCATGCCAATTATATTCTTTTGGATACTCTATAGCCTAGGCCTATAGCTTTAAACCAAACGAAGTGTTACAACATTAGGCCTTGAAAGAGACTAGGAATACACAAACACCAGGCTCCTACATCGGTTACAACCAAATGTTATTTCCAGTTCTACAATAAAAGATAACTCGATATGTCACTGGGGATAATCTTTTACCAATAAAAAACAATATTGAACCATAAACCGCAAAAAGGAATTAATCCGTGAAAAAGTCAAATACATATTAGGCTATGTTCTGCCAGGCAAGGACGTGATTAAATGCGAAAGAGTTTAACCTCACCACTATGTAATCTGTAAACGTGATATATTTTTACCTCCAGTTCAACGTATTTTGGCTTCTTAACCAAAAGTTATAGATAATTTACTTTTTTATTTAGATAACGAAAGTGTAGGCTATTGTGGCCTACATTTTGATGCGCAGTTGTAAAGCTCTCACTTTCCAAAACTTTAACATATTCAAATACCCACTAGGCCCACATCGACTGAAAAGACAGGTCCTTGTAATTTATATATTTGCATTAACCTGACTGTGTTCCCCGTTGTGTAATTTCTCGATTTAGTTTTATACTTCATGGTGACTGCTAGCTTTCCTGCTGCACGAGGAGTAGACTGTATTTGGTGAGGCTAGAGGGGGCTATAGGTGGAATCACTGAGCTTCAGATGCGTCCCTTGCCACCTTTTTTTCTCTAATCAAAAAGACTGAGCCTGTAGTGGGCATTGTCGGCATATACACTGTAAGTGTTATACTATGTCTCATGCATGGGCGTGGAAAATATATTCGTAGATCAAAGACACAGGCCTGTTGTGGTTTAGTTTATCTTTTGAGGAATTTAGCAGTTGTAATCTAAAAGCCAATTTCTATACACACTGAAATTATTGCTCTTATTTATTTGGGCTGTTTAGAACATTTCGATGTTTTGTCTTATCAGTGGGATAGTGTAGTCCTTAAGTAAGTGGGTAGGCCTATAACTTATGTAACATAAGTGTGAGAGACCATAAGTAGTCTCTGGTGAAATACATATCTGCATGGAACAAACAAGAACTGTGGCATACATTCATCTCGCCTAGGCCTAGCGATTGTTGTTTTTTATGTGTTTTTACTAAAACGCTCAGGAGAATTTGTGTTCAAAGACTGAAGACTCAAGTGAACAGGTAGATCATTAGATAATTAATCTGAGATCTGAGATAATGAATGAGTCTGTGAAGATGCATGCCATCATTAATTATAATCATGAAGTTGGTTTGCGTCCTGCAAGTAAGCCTATCGCAGAGCTCAAATGGAAAGAGAATATAATCGTGTGCATCCTAAAGGTAGGCTACTGCCTATATTTATAACGGACAGAGTATTATTATAACATGATGTGCACATGCTTCAGCACATTGGAGGGACGTTAACACAGCTTTTTTAGACGAAATGAAAGCTTCCTACATTTAAAAAGCAGTCAAAATATTTATGCAACGCACTTTATTAACCCTAGAAGTTATGAAATACGTATCCATACTAAGATATGGATAAAAACGTTGCAATCCCTATAAATATTACATCATGTAAATACTAATCTCTCAAATAAAATATTTCTCTATTTTGAGTTTCTCTTTGCATATAGCTTTCACACTGTGTGTGTGTGTTGCTATAGATGACCTTAACCCAAGCGAGGGAAAGTGGAGAGTGTGGGCAGTGGACTCTGTGATCGTTGGCCGTGCAGACACGCCGTGACTCCGGTAATAAAGTGAGAAATATTACCTCTGACTGGGGCTTTGATCAGCTGAGCGCACCGGGACCGCCGAGAGCACTGTCGGTGGGGGGAGTTAGGAACCACGGGCCTCTCCCCACCCCACCGCGCGCCGCAGCCAGTGCACCCCTGTTTACTGGGGTGTGAAGCCTTAGTTCTAATTTCACAGGCGGACTCATACACGTCACGTCATGAACATGATATTGATTTCCCAGATAGCCTATTCGTGTGTTTGTTTTACACCTGTGTAATTCGTTTGGATCATCATTTGAAGGGCTCCATAATAAGAGAGAATCAGAGAGAGTTCATCTTTAGTCATCAAAGTTTAAAAACTGAGAAATACAGTCTAATTCAATAGTAGGCTACAATATGGATTGTAGGTTATAGGCTAGTAGAAAATGAATGTGAACTGCATGAAGATGAAGCTATGCGCTTTAGAAAATGTTGGTCAGAATAACATTAAGTATAGGCTACTAAACAACCACATTAATCTTGCATCGTAATTATATATAATAATAATTAAGACTATCTTAAAATATAACTCTTCGTTTCAAACCATGCCATAGACTGCGAAATGATTGAACAATTGTCAAAAATGTCTATAGAGGAAAACAAAATAATAATGAAAGGTTTGGAAATGCTTCTCTAAACTATTGACGAAATACAGCAGCATATGCTTTTTATGCAGGAAAGTCATACAATTGTATCTTATGTTTCACACTTCCTTTTTGCCTATCACAAATACTGTTGTTGTGGACGTGTGCAGCAGGAAAGGTTGAGGACCCTAGATTTACGATAAAGAGCAGGGCGGGATGATTGGAATAGGGCGCAAGGTTCACCATCAAGCATGTGATTTGATCTTATTCATAAAATGACTTTATTTTAGCAGCGTGCAAGTGAGGAAGGCGGGCACAAAGGCACGGGAGTGTGCGCTGTCACTAACCACGACCCAAACATTGCAAGCGTGTACCACGGTGCTTGCTTTTGGGTGAGAGGCTGTGCACAGCGGCGGTCAGCGTGCCAAAACGTATTACGCTGAAGGAAGAAAACACTTGAGAGACCACAGTGATACAATACAGCACAAAAACCACCCACCTTCACTCCGTATAAAAAAATCTGGACCATGCATAAGCATATGTTCATGCGAGCTACGTTCAAGAATGTAAATAAAAACGAAGAGCCAAACGACATTTATAAATAGGCATAGGCTACAAAATAGCCTACAAGTCGACAACATATGGCCCATGCTATCTGTAAAACTTGTTCTTGGAATCTCCTCAAACATATGCCAATTTTGACCTCCCGGGGCACTGACCAGAAACTATATAAACATTTTCCTGACTTTCCAACTCCAACGCAGCATGGAGAGAGAAATTCGATGAAACCTATAGATCCCCCATCTCTGGAACAGCTGTTGCCTCTCCCCTAACTCGATAATCAAACGCTGACACGACAGAGCTTCTCCCATGCAAATTGCCCTTACCGCCTCACCATTAAATGTCTGCAACTTCAACTATACTTAAGAATGAGCGGTAATATTATTCTTATAGCCTTGAATGGTTAATTGATTATGATATCCAGTGAGTTTTGCTCAGTTGTAGGCCTGCACTGGAGCAGAAATCCCCATCTCACTTACATTCTCACATTACAGTCATTGCCTTTAACACTAGGGGGCGAATTTCAGCCAGATAGAGCACAACTTATGGTTTTTTTTATTGTTGTGGGCTGATGCACTTATGACGGGAGTTCTCTCTATACTCCTGTACTGTTTTTTTCCTGTCGCATCAGCATTTTTTATTCAAAGAATAGCCCTACTCTAAAAGTAAGCCTAAAGTCAACACAGACCTGCCTCTCAGGTCTGTGTTTGACTTTTCATGAGCCTGTGCTTGAAATTGAACTTTCAGCCTTAGCTGTAGAAATAGGGTATATCCAACGAACCTATTTAATAGCATAACTATCAAAATAACGAGAATTTAGGTGTGAATGCATATCCACTTGATGAAAACTATGAAAACGGAAAGACCCTTAGCCCAATGAAAACGTGGCGACAACCAATCAGAAACCAAGGGAAAAAGTATTTACGCCTCCTAGGACAGTGAAATGGGGTCTAGTCTTTTGAGGGCCTGCATTGTTCTAGTTTAGATTAATGGTTCCTCACGCTTATTCTGCAATACGGGTGAAAGGGCCAGGATCACTAATGATTATAATATAATGTGTGGTGATAACCACTCCCTTTGCGATATTATCTCGCAGTAGGGAATGCTCTAGGGACGGCCTGCGAGGCTGAAAACAGGCAGATAGCTCCTGCATGGCAGCAGATTTCGGCGCTATAACCCCGCAAGCATGCGCAGCCCTGACCGGCTCTGATATCAAGTGCCCCGGGTTGAATTAAAATACAGGGACGAATGTACGATAGCCGGGAGATTTATTTTGCGCTGTCCGTGATTTATTTTTGTCCTTCCTTTTTTCTGAATGAAAAAAAAAGTGCACACAAAGGATACAGCCGATAGTGCTGTAGCCTATATAGACTCGTATTAGGATATTTAGGCACAATTTCTGTTTTAAACATGAAATAATAATAATAAAAAACACATACAATGAGTTTAAGGTGATTTTAAGAACACAAGGGAGTCTTTTAAAAGAAATAGAGATCGTGCTGAAGCATAGCATAACTGTAAGCGGCTGTAGCCAAAATTGAACAAGAAGGGCCTTTTCTCCATTTGCACTGACGAATAGCCTGCATCTCCACTATAGCACAAAAGTCTTTATTAAAAACCGAAGACATAGACCATGACCAATGCCAACATAAGTCCTGTAGCCTAGACACCTTAAAATCATTAGCAAGATGGTAGTTTTGAACAAAGTCACATTCTTCTATCAAACAAAGGGAAATAACTTCGAAGGACTGACCATCAATATATATATTTTACTCAGCATTCCTAAAGCTGATGACATTGTGGAAGTACAGCATCACTATCAATATTCACTGATCAATAATAACGCCTCCTTTCCAAACTTGAGGGAGGGGGAGGGGGGTCTTGCTGAACCGCAGGAGATGCACAGCAGGCAATCCTGCACTATTCATCTTCATTGCTTTTGTGTGCAGAAAAAGCAACCCGTGCATAAGGTAAAGCCAGCATCAAAGCCGCGTGGCTTATTTTATATCCTATAGATCAGGAGGGAGACAAAGCTTTATTTTCGCCAGGAGAGAGATATTTTACCTCTGCCTTACGGTTTTATGTTGGAGAGGTGTCAGCCACAGGAAATGGATGGCTAATGCATAGGCAAAACGCGCTCGGCTCGGCATGCTGCACGTCAGCGGGTCCTCGCAGGGGGAGAGCGCCGGGATTTAGGGCCGGTGGGAGCCGAGCATGGGATTGAGTGCTGGGAATATAAATGTATTTGGTCCCCTCACATTCACTTGTACACGCGCAAACCACACACACAAAGGCTATACATTCAAATATAGACAGACAGGAAGAGAGACTTCATACTTTCCCCGTAGGCCTAGGCTACATGTTAGACTCTTTAAAATAGGAGATTGCTTTAGTAGCCTACTTCATCGTATAAATTCAGTTTATTTTGCTAGTAGGCTGTGCGGCAGATAAAGAGTTAACGAGATTTACATTGCTGCTCCAAAACAGAGCCTCCCTGTCATATTCTACCCATGTTAAATAGAAATCTAAAGAAGTAATTGGAATTTACTGCATACCTGAATAACTGCATATAAATAAGCACACATTTCATTGGGGGGTTCACTGACACTGTTTTGTTGTATAAAACTGGTGCATACATTATAATACGTGGCAAATAATCTTATTTTGCACAAAGCTTGCGACGTGCTTGGGATTCCGTCCAAATTACGAAGGATTCAAACAAGCGTTTTCAATTTATTAAACCTATATGGGCCACATTTCATCTTAATGGGACAATTTATTTCCGGGAAAGGATTATCGGCGGTGGTTGAAACTACACCAGTCAGTAAATCTTCAACATCCACGTAATTTAAGACGATACAACCTTGTTTATTCCGACGACCACGTCCACACACACACGCGTAAAGCAGCAAGCTTTTGGTGCACATGGCGGTATGTTGCCAAGGCCTCCAGCACCCACCTCATCTCAGACAGCGACATTGACTTTGGCAATGACTTCCAGACAAATTCTTCAATTCTAAAGCACCTTTCCCGCGTCTGCATGCGCTTACCGAATTTCGTCAAGGAGGACACAAATCCCTGGGATGGGATTGGCAGTCATGCACAGGTCTCCCTGGGCCTGCCGGGCTAGGGATGTAAAGTGGCCGTCAGAGGCGCGACCCCCGGTCGAGAGGGCTCAGGCGGATTTGGAGATAATGACATTGCAGCCTCTGTTAAGATTCACATTAACCATTTCGCGACATGACCCCGATTGCCTTTGTCTTATCCCATCCCCCTGTGTCAGAAGTCTCAACGGCTATAGGGTTTGTCCGCAGTCATATTCAAAACATGAGACAAGCTAAACCACGATGGAAGCATCTACACTGTCTGCTGTGGAAGGCAGGACAATGGAGAGATAGTGATGAAGAGATACACAACATGAAAAAAAAAAACAGGGAGAAAAATCCATTCACTTGAAGCAAGACAGTTGACATTCATAGACCACTATCAGGTTCCATTCAGAATGGACCCACTCTGATAATTCTCTCTGCGAATATATTTGGACAGGCATGTCACAATAATGCCTGCATGAATATCATATATGGACCTGCTTATTCATTGACTGGAAGTTCCCTTTCTTTCAAATGCCCCACTGCCTCTCCCCTGCTGAGTCCCCAGAGTGAAGACAGTAGGAGGGAGACTAAATTGTTTCTTTCTGCTCCGAGGTCTCCAGGGATGAGACCAAGAACCTGTCCCTTTGGAGAGCAGATTTGTTCCCTGTGTGGTTCCTGGATGATGGGAACAACGAGACATTGCAATTGGTGTGTGTGTGTGGATGTGTGGGAGGGTTGCAGGGGTAGGTTTAACCTTTAAAGGAGTGAGTTATTTTTCCAAAACGGAAGCTAGCTAGTTTTAGTTAGCTTCCGTTACCTAGCAACCTAGCATAATACTCGTAGCAATGCTACTACCTGCTAGTGTTACTTGTTAGCCTCCTAATTGTAAATTTTGAAGCCATACTATAGCGTTTGTCATATAGTTTTTGTCTATCGGAAAATAGTCGGTTGGAATGTTCAGAATCACATATGTGTGACGCTACTCCTTAACGGGTTAGTTTGGGGAGAGAGATGGGGGCTTAGTAGGGTGGAGTTATGGAGTCATGGGAAAAGGAGCAAGGATAGAGAGAGGGGTGGGGAAGTGAGGTTGGAGGGGACAGGGGGGCTTCAGGAAGAAACGGACATCGTTGAGCTGCTGGAGGACAGGAAAAGGGAGTGAGTGGCTGGTTTGGGAGGTTTGGGTTGTCATGAGATCATTTGGGGAAGTCCATCAAAGAGGAACATATGCAGGGTATTTTGAAGGGGTAAAAGGGAACTGATTGGAAAAAGGTTGGGGAGTCGAGAGAGATTTAGAATGGGGGTCTAAGGAGGTTGCTGAATGGCTATGATTTTTATAGGAACAAGATATTTTTTTCAGTAAATTGGGGTGATTTTTTTTTATTAGTGTGAGTGGTATTAGTTAATTTGTTAGGTATAAATTAAGTTATGGACCTTGAAAGACTGCCCTTATGTACATCTAGTGGAAATAAGGTGAGGTGTGATAGAGTTTTGGTGATAAAGATAAACAACACTTCCTGACTTTGTATTTCTCTATGGGTTTGGGACTATTGTTGGGTGCAGATGTTGGTGATATTCCAGTGCACTGAGCTCAACATGGGTGGGAGCCTGCTCTGCCTACCGATGAGTTGAAAAGGTGAGGAGGTCGCGACCTTCCGGGGGTGTTTTACGACCGAAAGGACAGGGCTGATTTGTCATCGCTGGAGCGTGCCGCTGGCATGTTCACACCCTTGAGTTGCAGGGGGCCGGGGCAGGGCGGAGAGGAGTGGAGCAGTGTATTGAAGGAGAAAGGAGGAGCAGGGGAGAGGGATAGCTGTAAATTAGCAGACTTGGCATGCTGGCGGTCAGGGTGCTCTCTGGGAATGGCAACCCACCTTGAACCAGCTTACATCCCCAGCTGAGCCCAACGGGGAAAGAGGGATCTGCGTTAGTGCTGTCCATCCTAAACACCCAGCCCAGGTTTGTCTGCATATACAGCGTAGTTGAGTTTGATTTAAGACATCAGTGAAAGTCAATACTATTTTCTATTCTTATGCTATGTAGAACCATTACAATACAAGATAGATGAACCCTCTGAAGAAAAGGCTCCAGATAAAACTCTTTAAAGGCCGCTTTTCACCACTTCTGTGTATTTTATTCAATCTGATCCAGAACGACAAGTTAACAATCATCACAACAAAACTTGTCCCTTCATTGATGACATGCTGTAATTAGGCTCAACAACATCAGTAGATGTTTTAGACATCCCATGGTCTTCCTGCTGAGGTAATAGACAATCAGATATGTGTTGTGTAGGATATGTTCTGTAGCTACTGGGGCCAATTAACAGTTTCCTAAGTACAAAGATATCCCAGCTTAGTATGCATGGAGTTTGCTGGAATGCTTTTTCCTTTGGGTGTGGGCGGGGAGGTAACACTCACAGTCGACAAGTCCCCCTTGTTCACTAATAAATCATGTAATCTCTTATACTGGAAGACAAACATGGGGCCAGATCTAATCAGCATTAGGGATCCTCTTATCAGAGCCATTGGTGGGTGATCACACAGACAAACCCACAGTAAAGGGGTCTTCAGAAATACCAATTGACCGTTATTAGTTGGGAAACCATGGGAACAGGCCATTTGTTGCCCATAACCACATCTTTATAGCCGGGTTTGTGTATTTTTCGTTTCCTTGCACGCACACACACACACACACACACACACACACACACGTTATTATGCATTGGGTACAGGTAAGTAGCTGGCTGGGAAGATATACTGTAGTTTCTCTATTCTTGCAGGGATGCTGTGGACCACTATGAATCAAACAGTAGGCAATCCACTAGGGTACCATCAATGGGAATACATAGCAGTTTCTGGGTTACTTTGTATTGTAATACATGCATTGTATTCTCAAAGAATATGCGAGTTAGTATTCGAGCAGAATTAACAAAAGGGAGCTGAATAAAGTGTGGCAGAATTTCTCTGAGGAAAGGGGGGGGGGCATAATTAGAATGAGATGGGAGGGGGGGTGTAGTTGCTCTAGATGTGAAATCTAATTTCTATATAATGTCATTCAAATCCCATCTTCCAGGAGTTGTATTTGAACTTGGATTATCGGAATCATCAGTCTGTGAATGTGTAGAATCCCTACGCTTTTTTGGGTTGAGGGGGTGGTTGGGTGGTGCGATGAATTCTTCAAGTTCACAACTTGCAGAATGTCTGAGAATGATTATAAGGCGGAAAGAAAAGATGAAATCCATTTAGAGCAAGATAAAAGAAAAGAAGAAAGAAAAACGAGATGAGAGCACCATGCAGTGAACACACCAGGAATGAAAAATAGGTATCTATAAAAAGGCCTTTGACCAAAACACTGATTCCATAAAAGCGAACAAAGTATATTGTGTTTGCCGGTGTCATTTTTACTGAACAGTTTTAAACAGGAAACCGTCAAGATAGTGCCCCACCACCACCAGTAAGAATAAACATGGGGGTAAATGATATGGTACTTGTTACACTGAAGAAAATATCTAAATATATCAAAATTCCTTAAGTCTGTTTTCATTCAAGGTTATCCCTTACAGTCGAATGAATGCCACATACAGATACTTTTCAGTTATTAGCAAACATTACAAACCACTTCCCAACAGAACGTCTGAGGCCCACTCAACGGCGCAGGTTACTCTTCACAGCACTGTCCGACAAAACAGCAGGATGGACTCAAAACCGTGATCATTAAGAAATTCTCTGGATAATTATTGTAAACAAACTAACTTTTGAAACTAACTTCAAAATCCCTTTGACCAGTCTAATGAACCTCATAATGACCTGATGTTGGAGCTGCTTTTCTCAACAGTCCATCCCACCTGAGGCATTTAAGGCCAACCACTTTGGCTGACTGATGTGCCTTATTACAAACTGAAGTTCTGTGGATATTTGCATATTATGATTTCCTTTACATGGCCTTCGATCCCTGTCTTACACTACTGAGGCTGTCTTTGTTCTTAGTCAAGCTTTGCAGGATACTCACCTACAATAAACTAACTTCAATCTACACTATGCAGGCTGGTAAAATCATACAGTTCCCAACATGTCCCTAACTGACTACACCATGTTCATGAGATTTGATATGCCTATATCTGTCGATAGACAAACGTCTGCAGACTGCAATCCTTTCTGCAGTACCATGTGGAGGCATCTGCAGCTAGATGCCTCTATCCCACAGAGGCATGTCGACAAAGAGATGGAAGGGCGCCCCTTCGGTGGACACTACAGGTGCGCTGCATTGTCTTTCCACCGTGACAGCCCTGAAAGGAGAACACGTTACTCACTGTGGAGAGCCTGATTGTGGCTCCGTTATCGACTGAGTCCCCCGTGTAATTCTCCAATACGGTGGTAGGAATGGGTGTGGGGTGGGGGGGGGGGGGGGGAGAGGGAGATTGAGGGGGGAGCGGGGGTGGGGAGAAACGAAAAGGGGGGGGGGCAGGGGAAAGACATGCCTGGAAACTTTTATCTCGACCAGGCAGCGGAGGGAGGGGCTGACAGTTTGCTTCTCCCATAAACTGGGTAGATGCGGAGAACATCCGGAAGGAAGAGGGCTTTGCGTAGCGACGGTGGCCCTTCCCCAGACCCTTAGTCGGGCTAATCTGTCAGACCTGGAGAACAGACAGAGAGAGGGGAGACAGTCCAAGTGACAGCCAACCTGACCTCTCCCGTTTGTGCAGTCTCTCAAGTCAAGACATTCCACGTATTACTGTGTAACATATGTTAGAGGGAGGTGTAGCAAGAAAAAAGGAATTTACCAAGTTTTAGAAGTACCACAGGGGTGTATTTCACTCTGTCACGATCAACTACTAGCTTGGAAATATGAGTTAAAATGCCTGTATGCTGGATGTTATTTCCAAAGGAGAAAAGCAACTTGGAAGGTGTGTGGAGTGTTTAGAGTTCAGAAGGAACATTTGAAGGGTTATGAAAAAGCAAAACCTTACCTTTTAATCTTATAGTTTTGTTCTCTTTTTCTATTCCTTTGTCTTTTAAATCTCTCTTTTCCAGTTTCATTCCTGGGCAACCCTTTGTTTACCCCCCCCCCCCCCACACACACACACACCACCACCACACACACCTCTTGCATCTCCCCACTGTGTTCCACTCCAACTGCAGCCCATGCCAGCCCCCCACCACAAACACAAAACACACACACACTTCCTCCCAAAAAACAGCAAATCCGGAGGCTCTTACGGCAACCGTGTTTACCATCCCATAATGCAGCTCTCAGATTTGTTCAGCACCAAGGAGCTCTCCTTATGTGCGTGTATTTTACCCCCCCTTCACCCTCCCAACCTCCCTCTTATCTTTCAACAAAGACGACGGCGAAGGCTTCTCAGCTGCAAAGCTCCCGCAAACCCTCTGATTGTTACAGAGGTAAGTACGCCAGGCGTTCCTGCGGTTGCCGCTGTTAAACCTGAGGACTAAGGCTACAGTCTCAGTAACGCTACACCTAGACAGATACCTGTCAAATGTTCTCTGGCACAATACCGCAAACTAAGATTAGGCCTCACTCTGAATTTCTAAAGACTCACCCTCCTCCCCTCTATCCTCCAGGCTTCAATCAACCTTATGAGTGGGTAGATATTTTTATTTATAACATTTTTATGGGGAAAAAGAATAAATACCGAAATGAATGATAGTCTGCATCATATCAACATGGAGTGGAAAGTTATTGTCAAGTTTGTGTGTCTAATGATACCTCAGCGAACAGGCTTTGAGGACAGTTGAGGTTTTAGGGGAGTTTTTATGCTCTATATAGATTGGTACCTGTAGATGTATCTGTGACGTGCTCTGAGGACATGCGTCTGTCCACATTTTTGTGTCTTTCAAGTGTGAATGTTTGTAGAGGACAGTTGAGGGGGTTGTCATGCAACTTCCATCAGGGTTCTAGGTATCAGGTGCCTTCCACAGCATCAGTAGAGTAGTGTGAGGACATTCACTCGAAGCCTCCTTCACTCCTCACTCCTCCATCTCTCCTGAAATAATTGCCTTCAAACCAAACCAAGCAGGCCATTTAAAAATTGTATGGTTGTGCAATAGATGATTTATCGAGTTGTGTTTGTTTTTTGTTCCTTTTTATTTGTTTACATCATCTCAGTCCTTGGCAATTTTCTCTGCGTGAGATTATTCTCCATACTCCACACGGCTGGTGGTTCCTTCGCCCACAACAAGACATATTGATGACTGAATTTCAATTAATAAATTTCAGTGATCTTTAAGCATCTCCATAGTCCAGGCCATGCCATACTAAGACATGTTATAACAGTCGCTTTACAAACCCATGAATACAAACCAATGTTTGTATTAGTAATTATTAGTAATAATAATACAAAGATTTTATGCATAGTAAACAATATTGAAACATTGTTGACAATGATTCTATGGATCAGTCAAGACATAAGTGAATTTAAGTGGCTTTTAATGCAGATGTTGTAAGTCATGAGGAGATGTGTGAACTTAATGTTTTTGAAGTGTCTTCCAAACACAAACAACCACAACCACAACCACAACCACACACACACACACACACACACACACACACACACACACACACACACACACACACACACACACACACAGCCAGTCTAGGTTAAACTGCATGGGAAAGTGGGCAGCAGCCTGCACACTGTTTGTTTTGGACTCAGTAGCGTCTCATTTACACGTGTTAATTGCAGCTAATTGGTTCTAATTAGATGAACAGGAAACCCTCTGGGACCATTCATACCTTTAATTTGTAGTAAATATCATTAATTAACATATGCTAATTACAAGCCAATTAACAATGATTAAGAGATGCCAGTGACGGCGAAAAAGAACAAACTATCTAAGAAGAAAAAAAAAAAGCATCCTGACGAGTCAGCAGGATGACACGTGTTGTGGGGAATGTTGGGGAAGAGGTGGGAGGGAGTTGGTAATATCAAGCGACATCTGTCTGGCTGCCGATGTCTGCCCGGGAAACGATTGGGTGTGAGAGCCGTCGCCTGCCGGACCTCCTGATCCGTGCCCGCCGGCGTCGACTGATCCCTGCGCTGGCCCACCCCATGGCACACCTGCGCAGGAAGTGCCCCCGGACAGAGGGCATCTGTGTGCCCGCAAAAGGCCTCCGTGTGCCACGCAGTCTGAGCAGAAGAGATTAGATGGCTTACCACTGAGAGAGAGGGCAGAGGGAGAGGGACGGGGGAGGGAGGGAGGGAGGGAGAGAGTAGGGGAGCCAGAGTAAGGAAGGGAGATAGGGAGGGATGGAGGGATGGAGGGATGAAGGGAAGGGGGGGGTTGGAGCAAGAGAGCGGCGGAGGGGAGTAAGAGAAAAGAAAGATCCATGGAGGAGGAGGAATAAAGGAGGGGTTTAGAGATAGCGATGAATGAATAAATGAAGGGAGGGAGGTAGAGAGGACGAACGAGAAGATGGACAGCAAAAAGAGAACGGGAGAGAAACGCTTGAGGTGGAGAGCAGGGAAAGAGAGAGGGGGAAAGAGAGAGGGGGAAAGAGAGAGGGGGAAAGAGAGAGGGGGAAAGAAGGCTCCAAGTTACAAAGAAAAGAGAGAAAGACGTGAGGAGAGCGAGAGAACAGACTAAATACAAGGAGAGAGAAAGAAAGAGGAAAAGTTAAACCTCACACACGCCACACAGCAAACGGAAAGAAAAGGCTGAAAAAGGGCATTGAGAGAGAGAAAGAGACAGCGAGCGAAGAGAGAGAGGGAGGAAGCAGCTGACCCAGCTCTGTTGCTGCATGTCATTAGGCACATTTAAACAGCTAGCAAATAGCTAACAAAGACACACATACGGTGAGCCATATTCTGGTGTCAGGCTTTGGGCATATGGACAAACAGACTGTTGGAGAGGGGAGAAGAACGCCAGCGACAACAGTAATTCTCAGTCGAGCGAGAGAACGAGAGTTAAAGAGAGAAAGAGAGATAGAGGAAGGGAGAGAGGGATGGAAAAAAGATAAAAAGAAGGTCAAAAAGATGTTCATCAGGAGAGAAACCAGAGGTGATTGTCATTTTTCAGTTTGTCTCTTTACATCCAACCACTAGAACTGATTTTGTTGCATAAACACACAGCATTCAAGAACAACTATATGCATAAGGGGTACTTATGCATACTGAATGTGTGTACATGCTTAACCAGAAACACACATAAAAGCCTGGCACTGCAGTGTGGGTGGGTGGGTACTGCACTTCACATGCATCTAAGCATGGTGGCAGAGGCTGGCGGTGCCCGCCAGGGCGAAGTGTGAATGTGTGTCAGATGGTTCAGTGGGCAGGCTGGCAGCGGGCACAGTGGCATGGTGGGCAGCCTGTGCCCATGTCCCCACCCAAAGAAAGAGAGAGAGAGAGAGAGAGAGAGAGAGAGAGAGAGAGAGAGAGAGAGAGAGAGAGAGAGAGAGAGAGAGAGAGAGAGAGAGAGAGAGAGAGAGAGAGAGAGAGAGAGAGAGAAGCCACAAGGTCCCTCCTGGGCCGACACTCTGATGGTAGCCCACCTCTACCTCCACCGCTCACCTCTCAGCATGGTATCTCTCTCGCACACACAAACACACACACACACACACACACACACACACAGTAGACAGCTCTTGCTCAGTCAGCCTGCTAATAATCTTAGCATGAAGACACACACACACAAAAACACACACATATCGCTGGGTGAGCACATGGCCTGTGGACATGCTGAAACAACTGCTGAGAAGACTGACGCTCTGGTGATGCTCCATTGCGCCACAGTAGTCTGAGGAGTGAATACATTTCCAAACTCTTCACTACATACTCGTCTAAGCTGTAAACATTTCGGTTCTCATCAACAAACAGCATTAAAGTACCTATAGAATACCAGCAGTGGATAAGGCTGTTAAGCCCTTGAATAAAGTATGGCCTTAGTGGATGGTGTGTGAATTATTGTCCTATCCGTCTGTAGGCCTAGCAGCAGAATGAGTTAAGTCCTGCTGGGCCACTAACAGTGCGACAGAGTGTGTGATCTCTCTTCCCTCTGGCAAAATGTGACTTGTGTGTTTGTGTGTGTGTATTAGTCGGGGTTGTACATTTATGTGTGTTTTTGAGTGAGAATAATCAAAAGGGTGTGTGTATCTGTGTGTGTTTGAGTGAGTATGTCCACCAGGGAAAGGGTTACACACGGCAGAGATGACAAGCCCACTACAGGGTCTGTCCATAGAAGACAACCAGTAGGGTCTAATAAATCCTTCAAAGGCTGACTGACTTCACAGACCCGCCACTGCTTTAAAGGCAAGACAGGAGTCAAGACAAAGGCCATCAAAGACCCATGGAGAGTGAGGAAGAGAGAAAGGGAGATAGGGGAAAAAAAGAGAGAGAGGGAGAGAGAAATAAAAAGAGGGAAATAGTTAGAGAAAGAGAAGGAGAGGGAGAGGGGGGGAGAGAGTGAGAGAGAGGAAGAGAGAGAGAGAGAGCGCGAGAGGGACCTTCCTGTACACACACCTCATGAATATTCAGCAGAACTTGTTGGAGTGAGAAGAAGATAAAGGAATGGTATTTGTGCGTGTGTGTGTGTGCATGATTGTGTGCCCAGTCTCTGCTCTAAGGACTGCGTGTCAGGGTCTGTGCGATTGTGTGTGCGCCCAGACTCTGTTCTTGCGATTGTGTCATCGGGGTTCGTGTGTGCTTGCATGTACGAGTGTGTCACGATCATCCAGGGACAACCATTCCCATGGCAACAGTGCATCAGGTATGAGGGTCTACGTGGGTTTTTAGCTTGCCCTCTACACTCCCCAGAGCAACCCAAGCACCCCCCCCCCCCTCCCACAGCAGGGGAGAGACATTCTGTAGCGACACTCGACAAAACAAAGACAACTCACTCATCTGGTCCTGTGCCACGTTTGGTATTCATAAACAAGCAGGCCTGGCTGTAGGGACACGATAAAGCGCCGTGCACCGGGGCCCTCTGTCGAGACGGCCCCCCCCACCCCCACTCCCATTTGAATGCTAAACCTCAGCTGCACCAAATCCCTACCAGCCCCCCAGTCCCCCACCCCCCCACCCCCACCAACCTCCCACCCACCCTCTTTTCTCTCTGCCTATTATTTCGCCGGATTTCAACGCTATTTTTGGACGGGGCCGCCTAAGCCGTCCGAGGATCTCCACTGGAGATATGTCATCAAAAATAACACTCTGTGGCGGTCGCTCACTGGCGCTCAGGCCGCTGCGCTGTCATTAACATAAAAATTAAAGAATTATTCGGGGAGAAAATGAGCGCTTGAATTGAAAAGAGAAAAAAATAGAAAACCTGAATATGAGTGAATGAAATAAAATACAGAAATCCCTCCCCCACTCCTCTTCCCTCTATATATTTAAAGTACGGATGGGATTGGACGATTCTTTGCTTATAGGATTATTTGTTTAGATTCGGGCCTAAACATATGTTTACTGCTGACTTAGGCGAAGGGGGGGGGGGGGGCTGTTTGTATGCTTTCCTGCTATAGCACTGCGTGCTCGGAGATAAAAACTGTTTTTTTGGGGGAAAGGGGGTTTACAGGCAACTGGCTGAGGTCTTACTGATAAAGTTTGTGCGTCTGTGTATGTGTGTGTCTGGACTGAGGGTATTAGGGCTATGTTGAAGATGGCTGTTACAGAAGGAGGGCGTGACAAGATTTATTAACCAGTTTATCAGGGGCTTGGGGAGCACAGGAACACTACTGTGCTCCTACACACACACACACAGAGGCGAAAACACAATATCATAAGCAGGGAACTAAACATAGATAAACATAAAATCAAACAGCAAATTCTCATCTATAATGTGTTCACTGTATTTACCCCCCCCCCCCCCCCCACACACACACACACACACACGGTTGTAGAACAACCAACACATCAACACTCACATTAGTTCAACTGAAAAAAAAAAAAAAAAACTGATAGACAAACAATCTATAAAACCCCCTGCCTCCTGTCTTTGCTGAAACAAACAGAAGATTAACACACGTGAAGACCACCTTGGGTGTCTAAAGTGGCTTAGCAACAGGAGACGACAGTCGACACACCACACAAAGACCCTAAACAAAAATGAAAAACCTCAGATGGACTCCTTCAAGGCACCAACGAAAGCTCCTTCTGCTCTTCCCATCCTTGTTGTGTTTGAGGGAGACGCAGGGAGGAATCTACTCATCTGGTTGTGTGCAGTCTTGTGTCGGGCTTTGGTCTCGTCTCTGCCTCTATTTGCTGTTTATTCTGTCAACGACTTGAGTGTTTGCCCAGCTGGCAGCGGACTCGGCATGGCAGTGCCAAGGAGCCACCCTGGGGGAGCAGGGGGGATCGAGGGCCTGGAGGGGTGGGGGTGTCAGGGAGGTAGGAAGGAGGGATAGACGTGGCATGGTGCCCAGCTTCCCTCTGCTGCCTCCCCCCCACCTCTCCCTTACTCTTCCCATGTCTGCTCCTCCCTCGTCTCTCATCTCTCCCGCCCTTTTCCTCCACCGGTTTGTCTGTCTTTGCGTCTGTCATCGTCTGCGTGTCTGTTGTGTGTGTGTGTGTCTTCTCAGGTAATACTTCCCCCGGCTGCCTGTACATTTGTGTTTGCCGGCTTGTGTGTGTGCGTGTGTCGGTGGGGAGTTTACAAGAGATGGCAAGGGGACCTGCGAGAGGCCTATCGATGCCAGTCCAAAGAGCCTCCCCTGCCAAAGTGGGGCAGCTTAGCCATAATCCGTATTGACTGCCTCTTGCTTTGTCTGCCAATTCCAAGCATGGATTTGTCTCACTCAATGATGTGCTTCACTCCAACACTCCCACATTAATCCATACCATTATTACTTTTCAATACCATGCTAATTATTCCCAATGTTCGGACCGAGACGACTCAAAAAAGTGTGTGTGTCAGTGTGGGCGTGCGTGTGTGTGTGTGTGTGGGGGGGGGGGGGAGCGCATTAACACCAACAAACAAACACATTTAAAGAGGCGCTGTGAAACCGCGACGTCAATCGAGTTAATTCAATCGGTTGGCGTGCGGCTGTCAAATCAACAGGCACTGGTCTGCGCAAAGCAAAGTGTGAAATGAAACATTGCGTTTTGGACGGAGGCGTTCACAGCGGGAGTGCGAGCGTCGTGTGCTGAGGGGAGGCGGCCTTCGGCACACTTGTGTACCGGCCACACCAGCAAGAAACAAGGGTAGGCCCAGGGGTTGTGTGTGGTCATGAGTGTGTGTGTGTGTGTCAGTGTGCACTGTACATCGGATTCATGCGTGTCCATGTGTGTGCGCATAATGGAAGATATGTTGCGTGGGTCTGTGTACTCTTTTGTCCTGTACAGTAAATAGGTTTGTCTCACACCTGTGTGTGTGGGTGTGTGTGTGTGCACCCCCACCTGTCTCAATGTAGCCTGACTCTATCTCACACACACACACACACACACGCACATGCACACGCACACACACACAAACAGATAGTGTTGCTGTCACTGAGCTCAGCCCTGCCCTGTAAGCAGCTCTTTATCAGACCAGCGAGTCGCAGCCCTAGACAGAGGCCACAGTGCAGCTGTTCCCATTCCTGCTGTCTGCTCACTTTCTCTGGTGCGACTACTCGTGTCTGCCAAAAAACAAATACCAGGATCTAGCTCCCCAAGGGTGCACCATTTCCAAATACTCTGTAATAACCAGGATCAGTGAGAGTATCTGGTACCAAACAAAAAGGTCCCAAAACTGTAAAGGAAATATGTCAAGATGCCGTGTGTATGAATGTAGTGGACAATTTTCTGCAGGGATGAGGGGTAAGGTTCAGAGAGACTAGATAAAAGGGCTACGCACAGTCCAAGACTGGTACTGTTGAAACATCTAATTACACTGCAGCCATGGGACAGAATAGGCTGCATACTTAAACACACGACAGGAAAAACAACAAACACGCATGCATTTCATTCTCTCTCTCTCGGTCACACACACACAGAGACTCTCTTTCTGTCTCACACACACACACCAGGAAAAAAACATCAAATTCTCTGTCCAATTCTCTTTCTGTCACACACACACAGACTCTCTCTCACATACACACACCAGGGAAAAACAACAAAACACATACATGCATCCCATTCTTTGCATTGTTTCTCTATGTCTCACATGCGCACAAACACAGGTTCACAAATTCCCTGCAAGTCAGAGTTAACACCCCCCCCCCCCCCATCTCTCTGGCTGTTGCTCTCATCCTATGTGAACTGCTAACACAAGGGGAGGAGGAGCAGGAGGATGAGAAGGCCTAGCCCCAGAATGTTGATCAATGTATGACTGGAAACCAGATGGAACCTTCAGAAGGAAGGGAAATAAGCCTTGGAAGAGAAGAGCACTCAAACAGGACCACGAGCCCAGAACAGCTATAGACTCACCAGTCGCTAAACAAGGCAATCTGACAGGGGACTAGCCGCCTCTCCACATAGACGCACACACGCATGCACACACACACACCCCCACACACAAACACACACACAAGATATACCAAATACACTCAAGTCGGTCAGACCAAACACCAACAGATGGATAGGCAGATACACGGCCTGACTACAGGAGGCACGGATGAGGTCATCAAAAGGGGACGAGAAGGGCTGCAGGGGCCGAGACGTTGGCCGTCTGGGAGCAGGTGATTCCAGCCGGCATCCTCACCTCCCATCAGATAGCGGAGCAGCTTTAATGGCCGACCATGCGGAGAGGGACAGCAAACACCCCTGCTTTGTCTTATCTCCCATTGTTAGCAGGGAACGCTAACACACACGTTCCCAGTGGCTGTCTCTCTGCTGTCTCTCTTTTTTCAACTCCTTCCCTCTCTCTCTTTCTACATCAGCCCTCCTAATCCAGTCCTGTTTCCTCCCTGGTATGTAAGAACACACACACACACACACACACACAGATACAGTAATGCCTGGCATATGTAGTTGAATATACACAAACACACACGTCTGTGTGTATGCACACACAGATAGAGTATACTGCCACAGGGATATTGAGTCTCACACATACACACACACACAGAGTCACACACACACAAACACACAGGCCAAATCCCATTTAAACGACACGGCCAGTAGATAGCGGCCTCCAGCCCTCCCAGCTCCATTATCAGAAAGAGTGAGAGTGTGTGTGTGTCTGTGTGTGTGTGTGTGTGTCTGGGGGACGACGACGACGACAGAGAGACAGTAGGGGAGAAAGAGAAAGAAAGAGATAAACACACACAAATCCAACAGAGGAGGACAGGGTAGTGCAGGGGAGGAGGAGGAAGAGACAGCCAAAGTAGTGAGGGGCAGCAGTGCTTATTGTGTTGCCGAGGGTGCACATCTACTATGGGTGGTGAAAGAGGAGACAGTCAGTGTTTTGACACGTGAAAAAGGGCCCTGCCATTGTGTTTGACTGGGGCAGGCCACTTTACCTTACAGTACTTCACGGCGCACAACCTTCTGGGGGGGGATTGACAAGGGGCTTGAGAGGAGGGTTTCTTTTTGTTGACAGGGGTGGCACCTAACAATTTGGGGCTCCTCAAATACCTCTCTGAGCCCGGAGAAACATGGACGCAGGTGAAGGGCAGTGTGTGTGTGTGTGTGCGTATGGGGGGGGTCATGTAAGGTGTGGGTTGTCCGGGGCAGGAGGTGAGGGTTAGTGGGGGCAGTGGGGGCGTTATGGGGGGCAGGGGCTGAGGGGCTGGGGTTGTGGTGGTGAGGGGGGTGGGGGGCGGTGAGGCAGAGGGGGAGTCAAGGTGCAGCAGAGCAGATAGCCAAGCTCTATGCATACTAAACACACACACCACCACCGGGGCCCGCCGGCGAGATCGGAGGGGGCGGGGGGGGCACTGAAGGGAGGAGTGGGAAAGGAGGGAAGCGACACAGCGCTCCAGGGGGCCTATTCCTTATCACACATACACCTCTCTTTCTCTCTCTCTCTCTCTCCTGCTTGGGTTTATCAGATTACACGACCGCCCAACACGGTGAGAGAGATGAAGATGGAGGAAGGGAGGAGAGGAAGAAAGAGAGAGAAAGGGAAACAGATGGAGGTAGAGGGAGAGAGAGATGGAGGGTGGTGGAGAAGCCGGAAGGGTGACAAAGACAAGGAAGAAGGATAGGCAAGGTGGATAGACCCTCTTTGGAACATCCTCTTCCTGCTCACAAAGTCAAGTTGCCATATTGGTCCACAACAAGAACATTCTGTTTTACAATGATGTGTCTATATTATTGGACATTCAGAAATCCCTACTGTGTTATTGTTTTGATGATACAGAGGTAGAGGCACTTCACCACTTTGCGAGGACTTTTTAAACATGGAGGATTGGACAGTCGAAAGGGGGGTATGGTGCATGGTTGCAATCATAATGACTATTAGTACTTTTAGTCATTTGTCATGTTTATCCTCTCATTCCAAAAATTGGAAACCCAGAAGGGAACATTTAAACATGATAAAAGTACATTTATAAAAGGGAAAAGAGAAAACCCCCAAAACCAAGAAGAGTAAAGTGTAGAAAGACTGATGAGGTCAGAACTGAGTCACATCATAACTTCAATTGAGTTTGCAATTCAATGTTGGTGCCACGCCAGTTCCACATACTATCCAGGAGAGGCACTATAGCTGGGCCACCTTCATCCCCCCCCCCCCCTCCGAGTCTGCCCCAGCCTGGTGTCATCCTCCAGAGCCTTGAGGGCCAAGGGGTGGGGAGTGTGTGATCGTAATAGTCTAACACATGTGTGTCTGCGATGTGTATGAACGCTTTAATGTGTGTCTGCCTCCAGCCTTCTGTCTGCGTGTGCATCTGCCTGCTTTACCCAGTCGCGTGTGAGTGTGTGTGTGTGTGAGTGTGTGTGAGTGTGTGTGAGGACATCCTGCCGGTGAAAGGACCCCAGGGAGGGGGCCCAGCCTGCAGCATCATGATGATGATTGATGCAGGCAGGGCCCACACGCCCCAGCCGCCCGGCAAAATTAAAAGCCTATTTTGTAAAGTTGTAAAGAGAACAGAATGGTTGAAGGAGGTGAGAGGGGGCAGGGGGGAGTGGGGCGGGGACGGGGGGGGCACCACCTCCCCCCCAGTCCTGGTCACAGCCGGGGCCCTGCTTAGTGTCTTTAGTATCATCAACCCCTCAGGGGAGGGGCAGAGGGGGCCTGTTACACGCCTTTCACTCACTCGCACACCCGCACACACCAAAGTGTACGCCCTACTGTCTAGAGGGACGCATTCAGACTTTTGAAAGTGGCTAAAATTAACGGCTGCATCACACTGACTAATATAATGAATAAGACCATGTAGAAAATGTACAATTGTTTTGGTACCTCAGCACCTGGCCTCTAGCCACCTGCTAATTATATAGTGCACAAGACCAAACCATTATCAAAGACAGATAAACAGTGAAAAATCAGCCCAATGTTATCAGTCAGTCAGACTGTTGTGGATCAACTCATTAGACATACGACTGTGGCCACCGAGGACACAGTCCCTCAGCAGGCCATGAGCAAGTAGCCTTTGATAGCTTCTCAAGTTCCTGACATTTCCTTGTTTGTATATCATTTGCAAATCATTTATCCTCAATGTGAATATAATTGACCAGGCGACCCTAGTAAACACCCCCCCCCCTGCATCACCCCCTCGACCTCCGCCATCCTCTCCCCTCATCATCCATGACAGCTTCTCCTCCATTGACTCCCTTTCTCCCGCCTCCACCGTCCCTCTTCTCATCTACTTCTATTTGGTCTCGTCTTCTTCTTCACCGTCCCTCTCTTCTGTGTCTTTTGCCTACTCTCTCTCTCTCACCTCCACCGTCGCTCACGTCAAATCTTTTTTTCTCACCCTCCCTATATCCGTTCTCCTCCTCACACCCTCTCTGTCCCCAGTCGCCCTCACCCCTTCGTTCTCTCCTCTTTCCCTCCATCCCTCCCTCCTGCCTGGCTGGTGGGTTGTTGGCAGCGAGGACTGACGGGAGTGACAGCACCCCCCCCTCCCCCCCAACTACGCCCAGCCAGCCGGAGGAGACAGCACACACGCACACCAGAGGTCACGCCCGTGTCAAGTGGGGTGTGGAGGCCAGCTGAGACACTCTGCTTGTGCATTGTGCTAATTTGTGCATTCAGTGACGGAAGGAAAGATGAAAGATGCTCACAAAAAAGGGAGTGGAGTGGGGGGTGGAGAGAAAAAGAGAGTGGGAGATGGATGGGAAGGAGAATGCATGCTGGAAAGAGTATTCTGGTAGCTTCTATAGAAAGATGCATGGATGGATGGATGGGTGGATAGGTAAATTGGTGTATGAGTGGATGGATGGATGAATAGACCAATGGATGATGAATTGATGACTATATACCTCTAATTAGTGCTATCCCAACTAGCCTGTGATGTGGATATCAAGGTTATACAAATTTCATCATCATCATCATCAACACCATGTCCATGACTGCTCTGTCATGTCATTGGCTCTGAGATTCCATTCCACACAGCTGCACCCTGCTGTTCTTTTAGATTCAGGGAGCAACAATCGCTAAGGTGAAATGACATCAACCCTCCCCCTACCTGCAGACACACTAACCAATACACACACTTTCCCATCAACACAGACACACACATACACACGTCAAGCAATATCCCCTATCAAACACACACACTCACACCCTGCTCCCTGTCATCAGCCCGTTTACAGAGAGGTCATGACCCTGACTGAGCGATGTGAATGCTGAGCTTGAGCCCATCAACTCCCCCCTCACTCCACCTGAGCCGTGTGTGTGTGTGTCTTTCTGTGTGTGTACAAGCCTCTCAACGATGCCATCAACCCCACCTTCATTCCACGTTACCATCATGTGTGTGTATGTGTGCATGTATGTGTGTGTATATATATGGGTGTGTGTATAAGTGTGTTTGAGTGTGTTGGAGCTTATCACCGTTAAAACAGAACCATCAAGTCCCCCCTCACTCCAAACTATGTATGCGCTGGTGTGATGCATGATAAGGAGTTATGAAGCCTTATGTATGTCGCACTAGTGGACTATCACAACCAGTTCCTGGGGGCTGGGCTTCAAAATCCATTCTCTGAAGCGCCTTGTGTTCTTTTCTGTAATTTGCTGTCAGAGATATCCACATCAGAGTACACAAAGAATTGTCAGCTTGAAATACTACACTACAGTAGACATGAAGCCAGTAGCTGATTAAAACAAAATGATATGAGACACTCAAGCTAAAGGTTTCTCTTCATGGACTGTGTGCTGAAGAGGGGTTATTTGCTCTGTCTACAGTGGTGTGTGTGTGTGTGACTAACGTAGACCCAGACAGACATTCTCGGCTGAGGGCAGCAGTGAAAAACCCACCAGCTCCCCCCTCAGTTTTGTGTGTGTGTGTGTGTGTTCGTTTTTGGCCTGGCCCACCAGAGCCAACCCCAGACTGGGGGCCTTGTGTCACCAACAGATGGGCTCCTCACAAAAGGACCCCTCACCTCAGCAAGCTGGTCTCCTGCATGCCTGATTAAATCCTAATACCAAAGTTAGAATTGATACACTGACTCTATGGTGATTCAATTAGTTCAGCGGGCATGAGAAGAAAAAAGGGAGAGAGAAAGCGCCAATAAATGAGAGAGAGCGACAGGAGAGGGTAGTTAGAAAGTAATTTCTCCCGGATCATTATGGGATGGGCGCACGCGGAGGGCCAAGAGAATGATAGGCTCATGTGTTGTTGCTTAGTGGCCCTCTGGGGCCATATTGGAGGTAGCTAGCTAGCTACATAGCTTCTCCCCCCCCCACCCACAATCGTTGTCACAGTCAGGGAAATCATGGAGACTTGATGGATTTGAGCTCTGCCGGGCAACCGTGGGGATGGGCTTGGGTCAGTGTATGGTGTGTGTGTGTGTGTGGGGTTACTGAGTGAGAGAATGCCAAGACAATGGGGGTTGTTGTGTGTGTGTGGGGGGTACGGGTTCAGCTGGGAGAGTACAATGAGTGAGCATGTGTACGTGTGTGTGCACGTGTGTGCCTGTTTGTGTGCATGTGCGTGAGTGGAGACAGACAAGAGGCTGTCTGTGATTAAGAATAAATAAGCCAATAAATATTCAATCATGACAAAGGAGAGACGTGATTAATTTATAAGGAATGGCTGTTCTTCAGTGGTGAAGCTCACACACAGAGTAGCTGACTATAGGAAGACGACAACTTGACTTGGTACCCTGCCCTGTCAAGATAGCAAACAAACACATTATGTGTGTATGTCACATGCAAATGATCACCATACACCATAATGTACTCTACAATATGTACAATATCTCTATGGTCCATTAATGTCTGGGAACACATCTATTTTATGATGTGCTGATCACAGCTGGCCTGCAAGCTGGGCTAAAGTGGTCCTATGAAGGCAACAGTACCAAGTTAGGATGAACACAATCCAACACACCCATCTTGGGATGCAAGGACAGAGATGAGGAGAACCTCGGTTCCAAAGGAAAACTGGAATCCTCGAAAGAGTTTAAGACATGCACACACATAAACACACTCACACACTGCAACAACACAAGTATATGCCTGGACATATCACAGGTCCATGCGCACTTGCATAGCAAAGAAAGAGTAAAAAAACACTTGAGCCAGTTCAGTGTGCTTCAGTGATGCAATGTAATGATAGTAGATTCTCGAAATCAATAAGACAACAGCAGCAGCAGTAGTATAAGCACACAGGCTGTATGCATTAGCGAGGAACAGTCCGCAGTGGGGATATCGACAGAGAAGGCCCATAGGACATGAACCTCAGACAGGAAGATGTATGGACTACATAGTGGAGGATACAAGAAGGAAGCGTCTCGAGAAGAAAAAACACACACTAATGCCTCAATGTGTGTCTCTTTATCAGATGCCTCAGCGAATATCCATCTGTGCTTTGGAGTGTGAAAGTGTGGGCCAGGGAGAGTCTGAGATGGGGTGAGTGTGAGTTTTGCAAAAATGTATGTTTCTCTGTGAGAGCACATGCCGCACACCAGGCTCATCAACACAACCCAGCCCTGTCACACACTTTCAGCTCTACCCATCGCACCAGTGTTCGTCAAACATGCTCCATCCATGTCCTCTGGCAGGAAGTGTGTGAGTGTGTGTTTGAAGATCTATACGAAAACTGTCATGTATGCTCATTTGCAAATGCACACATACAGTTTGCGCATCCATCATGTCCGTGTGTTTTATGGAAAGCTGGTCATCTACTGTCAAGTCTATCACTAAACTAGGCCTCACTATTGTAGATAGTTATGCCACACTTTTTAGCATTTAGCATTATTTAGCACAAGCTTTCCCAGTCAAAGTTAGCAATGGTTTATCTTTCCAGTAAACCATCAGAATGCAAAGTCTCACACCAGCCTTCTCCACCCTTCTATGTGGAGGAAAGATAGAGAAAGAAACCTTATCATACTGCTCCCTTCGTCCATAGCTCCCTCTTTCCTTCTCATTCTCCCTCTCTCGCTCTCTGTCCTTTCCCGTCCTTCTACCCCCGTCCTTTCTCTCTGTCTTTCTTTCTGTCCCTTCTCTTTCACTCTCTCTCTCTCTCTCTCTCTCTCTTTCTCTCTCTCTCTCTCTATCTCTGTCTGGTCTTCAAGATATGCTAATCGCTGTGTAAGTATATCCTGTCAAATAATTACCATATATTAAACTCTACTCATCTCCACATCATTTCCTCGTGTGCATAATCGTATTTGGCTTCCTCCACTAGAATGTGTGAGGGAAGAGTGAGTATTGAAAGTGCAGACCTTACCTTGGGCAAGTTAATCTTCATTGATTGAATATCAGACTCATTTGAATGTGTTAACAAAAGTGTGTGGGTGTACATGTGTGTGTGTCAGAGAAAGAGGGAGTGGGAAGGAGAAAGATAAAGAGAGGAGTTCTGTGTATGGGACAGTGCAGGAGACATGACTTTCTTAATACCACAACAAAACACACCTTTATGTTTACCCCAAAGAGTCTATGTCTTACTTGCTAGAAAGCTGCAGACACACACAGACACAAGGAGGGACGATTTTCAAGCACAAAGTAAAAAAGATTGTAGACTTACCTTTGTGTCGGTTCTCATTCAACATAAGCACGGTATCCAGTACCTGCAAGAGAAGATACAAGAGATATCAGAAACAGACTCCCAAACTAAGCATACTTCATGCTAGCATCAACCAAGGACATATATTTTGTTTCCCATCTCCATTTCAGTTTACAATTTCAAAAGGCTAATTCTTCCTATATACAATGCATGATTAACCATCCACAGAGCACTCAAGGAGAGTCATAATATGACACAATATTATTGTATTGCGGTGAAATTGCTTTAGATTCTTATATTTAGTGTTGACTATGTGTATCTATTTAACAGTGAATGTGGGTGAAGCTGTGTGTGGGCGCATGTATTTGTCTTTGTAAGGGTGTGGGTTTGCATTATCGCGTTATAGATGCCCTTCAAATGACACCCCTCTGTGACATTCACCTGTGTGTGTGTGTGTGTGTGTGTGTGAGGGAAGTGGGGCAAATGGGCTACTTCTTGGCCCCCGAGTCCTGCTTCTTCAATGGGAGTCGGGGGGGTGTATTCTTCATCACTGAGCTCATTGTTGATTTGTATGTGATGTGATGGAAGAGGATGGAGCCATTGTGCCTTGCTTCAGTCAATCCGACCTTGTTGGATCTGTTATTTCTACAACCGTGAAAAGGGTTAGAAGGATGAACGGAGAGGTGTGGAAAAGAGGGAAATTAAAACATAAAAAAGGAGCTCTGTGGTCCCCGAGGTCAGTGGAGAAAGTGTGTGTGTGTGTGTGAGTAGGTGTGTGAGTGTGTGTAAGCGTAGGTTCCTATAATGACATCTAGAGCCCACTGAAGAGGCATCCATCTCTAGATCTTTTGTGTTTCAGGAGGGAGCCAAGGTCAGCAGCTGAATAAGGACTCTGTGTGTGTGTGTGTGTGTGCGGTGGGGGTATAGAGTGGCTTGTGTGGCGTGGAGAGGGTTGGGTGTATGTGTGTGTGTCACTGTGCCACGTGTCGCAGGCAGGATTAACAATAGTCATTCTGCTGGAAAAAAGAGGCCCCTCTTGGCCTTTGGCCCTAACCTTTCCGTCCCTGCCCCCCCCCATCTCATGCCACAGCCTCCTCAACCAATCCTGACCCCTTCTTGATCTTTCACCCCAGGTACAAACAGGTGCCGACCCTGGCGAAGGCACGAGTGACAAGGCTTATTCAACACCTGCCCTTTCCCGAAACCTCTTCACTGCCTTCAGTCAATACTGAAGCCTACTGTATATCACACGCACGCACGCACACGCACACACACACACACACACACACACACACACAGAAAGGGGTTTAAAAAAATTGGAGCAGCTCATTTGGTGAAAGAGTTTCCATTTGTCTTTTGGGTAATATGCGCTTGGCTGTATTAAAGATAAATAGCATCCCTTCTCTTTCCTTTGTCACTGTCAGGGCAATTAATAGGCCAAGGACCCCGTTACTGGGTTACACAGAGAGAGAACATAAACTCCCACATCCAAACACAGACATGCACGTTCGGCTCACAAAATCAACTCTGTTCTTCCTGTGTTGACAAGGGCAGTCCCTCCATTCGGGATGAACACAATAAGGAATGTTAAAATACCTTGAGTTGTCATTTGAATTCAATTTCATTTCATGTCCCCCCTCAAAAGAGGACATAACCTGAAACGGAGAAGAAGAACAACATGCCAGGGAAGAGGTTTTGCCTCGTCTCCTGGGATGCAGCATGACTCTAAATAGCTACAGCAGTGTCGCTACTTTTCCTCTGTAGTAAAACTGTGAGCTCTGCACCGGCTGAGGGAAAAATACAAAATGAATCAAAATGGAGACCATCGTTTGTCATGAGAAAATGAGCTTTTCCCCCTCCTTCTTCCTCATATATTTGAATGTGAGAAATGCGCCGGGAAAGGGGGATCCGTGTTTAAGTGTGTGTAAAGAGCGATAAGAGGAGAATGGGATCTGATAGGCCATGATAAAATACCTTGGTAATGTCTTGGTGGATTTCATACGTTTCTCAGAGGAGGCACTGGGATGTTATCTCTTGTCTGGGAAGCCATGTTTTCCCCCCAGGACTCTCAGGCTATACCAAGCCCATGACCCCCCCCCCACCTCCCCCCCCCTCCCTCCCCTGCACATACGTCCTGTTCATTCCCGGTCCAACCCTGGACCATTTTTCAACTCTTTTTCAACCAACAACCAATCGCTATCATAAAAAAACAACTTTATCTATAGAGTTTGGGGTATTTCTATTTCAGTATCTACTCTACATCATCTTTTATTATCTTTGGGTGAGACCATTCTACTGGGAATAGTAAAGCGTATCACCTACTACAAGACCATAATTCTCTGAGAGTCTGGTAAATAGATCAAATGTTGATAAACATCACAGGTGGAAAAATGACAAAAGTTGGCTCGCATAAGTACATTTAATCCTTGTTTTTCAGTAAAACAGAATGATCAATCTACAGTTTTGGAACTTGTATTGGTAATAACTTCTCAACTTATATTTCAACATATGCAAGGGTGCATTGTCTTTTTAACGTTAAACCGACAGTGATCATTTTTAAACACCGATGTGGGATGTGTGGTTAATGGTCAATTGTGACATTTGCGTAAATGCGCATCAAGTTTGGTCATGCGTTTACGTGGATTGGATACCATAAAAGTTTCAGGTATCTTTACAAATAGATTTTGGGATGCGTTTTGGCTACAGCTTGGTAGCGGAGAGGTGGATTTCTGCTCATATGATGATAGTTTAAGGGCCTCCCTGAGTCAGACAGGTTTAACATGTCTCAGAACTTGCCTGAGTCTCTCCGGTCACT
The DNA here is from genome assembly GCF_963692335.1 of Osmerus eperlanus. Taxonomy (NCBI): domain Eukaryota; kingdom Metazoa; phylum Chordata; class Actinopteri; order Osmeriformes; family Osmeridae; genus Osmerus; species Osmerus eperlanus. The sequence continues at coordinate 10,078,982 of NC_085028.1, forward strand.
CTGCTGTTGCCCATGTTCATTTGAATATATTGATTGGGCCATCTGTAAGCCATTTATCTCTTTCAAAAGACCGTTAAAACAGCCCAACCCTCCCTCTGGTCCGCCCACCACTGTCTCCACAGACACAAACACACACAGGAACCAAAGGTGTTAAAACACTGCATCATCTTTATAGGAAAGTCTTCTCTGAAGCACAAAATGAAACGGCCTAATTCCCTGTGATTTGAGATAAGGGCCTAATACAGAGAAAGCAACAACAACAAAAAACACGGACACACACAAACAAATCAGCATGGGAGAGCAAAACACAAAACTCCAGCACACTTAGGAACAAAACACTATCTAATGCCCTGTTTAGTGTTTCAAATATTCCCACCAAATAATGAAACCAATTATTGCATTCACATGAAGAATAATGCCTCCTTCAAGTAATCTGCTTATCTGGCATTGCCTCTATAGCTCACATGGTGTGTGTGTGTGCGTGTATCGCCAATCATCACAAAACGGCACCCTGATAGTGCCAAAGCAGGGGTCTGGCACATCTGCAAGCTCCTGATATTCTCTCCATAACGTGTGTGTTGTCAGCATAATGCATGCCTCATCATGATTGACTTGTTTCTCCGACTCCCACCAGTAAAGCTTTGGTAAAGGATTACCCTCCGTCTTGGACTGCCGCCCGTTGTACAGTAGGCCTCTGAACACACACGCACGCACGGACAGAGAGACAGACAGACACACACACACACACACACACACAGCATCTCCACCAGGCGTCTCTTTGTGTTTAGCGCCTTTTACTGCTGCTTTGTTCTCCCTTTTGTCTCCATTCTTTGCTCCAGTCCCTTTTCTCCTCAGACAAACCGTTGGCGGGCAGCCATTTGCAAGACAGAGAGAGCAGACGAGAGCCAGCTAGAGAGAGACAGAGAGTGAGAGAGAGGGAGAGAGAGAGAGAGAGAGTATGTGTGTGTGAGAGAGAGAGGGGGAATGAGAGAATGAGAGGGAAAGGCGTATGGAGAGGCGTATTCACACCAGCCCCTCAAAGCGAGGAGATTTGGCGTCCAACGTGGTGGCGGTTTCCCTGGCGTGAATGCCTCGCTCTGGACTGTTCTAACGGCAGCATTTTGAAATGTCTCCCCTCCTACAAGGTGTGCGGCTGCAGTCAGTGTCTAAAGGCGGCATCGCGGTTGCACGTAAGTGCCGGCCTGTGGGCAGATGGTGGAAAATTGGCGGAGTCAGCCGGACCATACGGAGCATGTGCACGGGAGGGGAGTTTGCGAAGACTCAGGGCATGGGGCGCGAGCCGAGGACTGGCGCCCGGCGAGACTGGCACAGGCGGACAGCATTGGCACGGACGCCAGGGTACAAGTGTGCCCGTCCCTCCACGAGCCCTCAGCGCTGTGACAAGCCACAGGACACGCTCTGAAGGGGATAGGACACCTCCTACTCTGTCACTTTAGGAGAAACGCTTCAAATGCGCTAAACTATTATTGTAGAACAACTCAATATCACCCAGAAACATTAGATAGTACTTGGCGTGCTGCGTTTTGATGTGTCTTTTGGCTTCTTGTCAGCGTATGGGACACCCCACATGGGATCTGAGTTGTGCTCGGCTGATGGATGTGTGAAATACAGACCTGTACTAAACAGGCTGGACATTAGATGATTTCAAAGTATTTGAGACATGTTGGATTTCTCTCTGACAAGTTTGTTTTGTTGGACAGAATCTGGTTCATTGTTGTCGATATATTGAAGCAAACATTTTCAACTCCGGGATAGCAATAGATTTGAAGGCTACCTACATACGGATTGCCTAACACATGTATAAAGGTTGCATTACACAGTTATAAAGCATTGCAAAAGAAAAAAGAAGCTAATTCTTAGATCAACATCAGCAAAGTGATATTAGATGTTTTATGTTTGACATAATGATATTGTAGGAAATAGTTAGATGGAAAAGGTTCTTTATTCTGACTGAGTGAGTAATGTGTTACAGTAATATCTGACACTGAACTTCATTGTCTTGTAATTCAACATTCACAGAGGAATTATTTGCTCATCTGATTGGATCCCTCAATGGGAATTGTCAATGGTAATGCCCAATTGGAATGCGAGTTGATTGTGTTCTCAGTGCAGTACAATTATAACATCTCATTAGATTGATTATGGGTTATAAATTCAAATGTTTTGATTGATGTGGTACAATAAAGTGACTTCAGGTCCTAGTGCCGTGCCATTTTGGGCCAAAATGTAATTAATTCAACATCAGTAGTCGTCAACACTTTTCAGGGTAATGACGTACAAGCGTCCAGGTGTGTGCGTCTACTCATCCATCTGCTCCAGCGAGCTGCGTTCCATGCTGTCAGTGTCGGAGACGGTGGGGCTATATAGCAATGTTGGGGCTGTACAGATAGTAGAGAGGTGTATGGATGGGTCTGTAAAGGCACACACTGAAACAGTGTCATTGATCTCCACGGGGAGAGGCACTGTTGAGCTGTCACCGGGGTGTGAGGAGTGAGCATCCAGACACAGACTCCTATACTGTACACACACACACACACACGCAGAGGAACGTACACAGACACACACCTTGAGGGGACACCGACACACTTGCGCTCGTCCACACACACACACACAAGTTGAAAGCCTCTTATTTTCTCCCTCGTCTGATCTCCCCATCTCTCAGTCATCACTCCCGCCCTGAAACATACACACCCCCCCCCAAACCCCCACCCTTCCCCCCACCCACCCCCACTGTCCTTTTCCTCTCTCAGATGTGTCTGTACACAATTCCTCCGCTGCAAATCCTTCAGTGGGATGGATGAACGTCGCCGGCCCATTCATCATCTGCCTTATCCTCCGCCCTCGCCACTGTTTTTATATCAGCCAGCAG